>NC_037597.1:8169092-8226793 GCF_003073045.1 Pomacea canaliculata | reverse complement strand
AAAAAAAAAAAAAGAGAGACTTGATTCCTCAACTCCATAAGTCTTACAAGTTCTCTTTTAGGGGCATCGCCCCTTGACTAGTAACACAGAGACAAAAATTAAAACTGATGCGCAAATGACAAAATTTATGATTGGATGCAGCCTGGCTGAGAGCTGAGTGGTGCATACTGGGTCTCAAGTTAATTGATCTTAGATCGTATATTTTTAAATCAGTTTAGTGAGTAAATAGTACAGATATGAGGGGGGTGTGTTGTGCATTGGTCGGTGTGTCATGAGTAGTCTCTTCAGGAAGTTGGCGTCGGTTACAGATGATCGACTAGGATGAGTTGCAGGGGGATTATGTCTGAGTATTCGTGGTCTACGGTCTGTTTTAAGGTGTGTGATTTTTGATTGAGGTGTAGTGATAGATCAGGGTCTTTTCTCATAGACCAGTCGTTGTGGTTCATTCTGAGCATGCTTTTGATGTCTGACAAATAAAGATATGGATGTGAGTAGGTGGAAAGTACACGCAAGGCATGCCTGAGATACAACATTGCGCGGACAAAAAGTAGTAGTGTGTTGTGGTGTGTGTAAAATATGACATTTAAGCGTGTTGGTTTATATCTAAGAGCTCACAAAGCTTAATAGTATAGATATTACAGAATTTTGTTACAAGAATGTCTTTTCTTTGTTCTATGATGGTTGACAAGTCAATTTTTAAAAATATTATTTTTTTGTGATTTTACTTTTTCTGGGCAATTGGGTGACAAATTTCGGCGAGAATGTGGTTTAGCATGCTTCGACAACTACTGAAATATTATTTGTGCTTGTGTGGCTGGTTTGTGGGGCCGTGTTGGGTTGGTTGGAAATATATGGAGCGAGTTACAGAAATTCTAACTACTAAAGTAAAATACTTCATTATTTCCAATTCTATTTTTATATTAAAACTCAATAAAAAAATCTCGGTGAGAAGTTGTGAGAAGGAAAGTCAAATTTCAATCAAATGTAATCTTTGTTGACGTGGTAATCTGGACCCAGGTAAACACAGATCATGGCGAGAGGAGGAGTTCTAACTCAGTTAAAGTAGCAATATTATGTATTTTTTTAATTGGTAGGTGCCTGAGCTGTACTATGTGTGAACAAGCTTTTAGGCCCATTTTGGCGAATTGTTGCAGAGTGTGAGGTGGACATTTCCAGTCAGCATAAGGCGTGGTTCTTGGTAGATGTGTAGTGAAAGAAAGATATTACTAACGAGACGGCCGCAAGTGGTTGGGCCTGTATAGATCGTTTTGGGAGGGCGTGGGGGTCAGGGCAGTGCTGTCTATTTTACTCACTGTGCTATGGTGAGGGAGGGCTCAAGGGTCATGGTCACTGTGGGATGTAGTGATTGGCTAAAGCATATTGTTGGCGGAGTCAGGTCAGGACTTATATGTTGCACTTTGATTGGATTTTTTTCTTGAGATGAATTCGTGCAGGGATGGAGTGCATCTGAAAAGTGTAGTTGAAAAGAGAAGTGTCGCTCAGACTGATCATCGTCATGATAAGAGCTAGTCGATCTGACCGGATAGGAGCGAAGATGCTACGGGTATGGGGAGATCGTTGTGAACGCAACGAAACGTGAGGATGTTGCGGGGTATGGAGAGGAGGATAATGAGAGGATTTAATAATATCTGTTGTATTTTCTCACGCGAGCTTATATTTGCCAAATCATCTATTAACACTTCTTTTGAACTGGTTCAGAGGAAGGAGTAGACAACGACCGTTGCGTCTCCGTCACCGTGGATTCGCGTTAATTGACCTCATTAAAACAGAAATGATGTGGTTCGTCATCTGGTGTGCATGGCGCGTCTTACACAACATTCATACGATACAGCAAGACAGAGACAAAAAAGTAAGAAATATGTATATATGAAGGAGATATAATCAATTAAGGAAAAGTTTAAAAATTAATAATCAAACGCGAAACCGAAAATCTGCGACATGCACCTTTCAAGAAACCTGCAACTTCTTTCCCCTGGCGCCAGAGGGTGCTTAGCTCCTTCCCCTGTTTGGATAACAAAGAATCCTAATTCTGCTTGATCCTATGTATACTTGTTGGGGCGTATTAGGTATTTAAATATATAGGTGGCTTTGTGTGGGCTTGAAGAAATGGTCCTTAGTGCGTGGTTTGAAAATAACTGATAGCAACTTCTAAAATACTTCTGTTCTGTTAGGACTTTGGAAATTCGTTATTTATTCTAGATTATTGGTTTCTTACATCTTGTTTGTTAGCAAGAGACGTTTTTTATATTAAATATGATGAAAGTAGAAATTATCAGTTTACAACAAAATAGTTAGTGTCATGGAATACTTTGAAATTTTCAAGGCAAGGTAGGACACCTAAATGACTGTCCAGCAGAGAGAACATAAATCCGTGCAAACCTCTATCTCTAAACTCTTTCACAAGTCTTTTCGATTTTTCTCTGCTGCTGTCCTGTCGTCAATAATTTAAAAAAAACTTGTTTCCTAAATAGGAGGAAAGGTGGCAATAGTGACGAATAGAGAAGATCAAATCAGAACTAAGTAAAGCAATGAGAAACCAATTTCCCCTGAATCCATTCATGACTAGTCGTCGATGGTCGTATCTGTTTCGTAGGCTTTGTCTGAGATAGTTTATGCTCGTTTGATAGGAGTATTTGCTTCTGTCGGCCTCTTCTTCTGTCGCCTGTGCAGGGCCCAGCTCTCATCTCTCTTCTCTTCCCGCTCTTGGAGAGGCTCGCTGATGCGTCCCGTTTAGTGGGCGCGACGAGGATCGCACGATGTTGTCTCGATGCACCTCCACGCTCATTCACTGCTTGCTGATCCTGTCGTTCTGACCTTCGATCGCGGCGTGTGTGCTGTGGGTCTCGTGTTCTTGTCGGAGGTCGTGCTGGGCCATCGTGATGCTTTTTTCGATTTTGGTCGGCGGTGTGGGTGCATCATTTATCCGACTTTCTGGGTATAATATTTTTCTAAGACCCTCTTCTGGTGCGCTCGTAATAAATCTATGTAATTTTGATTCAGCAACTGATTGCTATCTGGGTCTTTCTCTCAGTCGACTTGTACCGTGGGGTGTCCGGGATCCAACACGCTGATCTGTGCATCAGCTAGGGTACTGGTCTTTAGAGCGATGAGAAGCATAGGTGTAATGTGTTGTCCAAGCTTTGCGGGAACTAGGAATAAACTGCCAAGGCCGTTCAGTTTATAAGTTGTTGCTGTGTGCGCGTGAAATCCTAGTTTGTCTTGCTGCCTAGTCATTTTGTTATAGAGCAGAGCTACGAGTGAAGAATTTGTGTCCAAGCGAGTCGCGGTGTCCGATTTAGCATGGCCTAGACTTTGCTGATAATCTGGGTGTTTATTGATAGTGCGTGTGTGCACGCTACTAGTGACGTTCTTTCCTTTGATCGATACGCAGATGTTGTGTTGGAAAATGAGTGCTTAAAAACGATTCCGTGTGGGCCATTGACTTGGCCGTGTGGCATGATAGTACCGCTGATTCATTGTTTGACATTTTACAGGATGAGCGAGACTGCTGCGATCTGATTACTAGAACGGTACTGTTCTTGAAACGGAAAACCGAGATAAGTAGCAGTCATGTTAAGAGCTTTCCTGGATTTTGCTTATGTTCTTTCATGGAATCATTCGCTCAGGATTTTAATACGAGTAGTTGCTAATAAAAATGATAATATAGTGTAGAATTTCATATTTTGCAACACGCAAAGCTCTCGTTTAATCATGCCTCAACGACATAGATTGTTTTTCGCATACTAGTCATCGAATACATGCGATTAAGAAGCTCTTTGACATTCTTGCTGTTTCTGAGATTACTCTGTTCTCGAATATTACCCCCTATTACAGAGGGGAGATATTTTTTAAGATACGCCTACTCTTCATTATTAGCTCCCTAATGAAAATGTTGTGCCGGTGGCAGTTGATAACTGGTGTACGAGTGGTTTGGCTTGTTGACATCAGGAAGCACTTCGGCGAATTTGGTGCCGAGCTCCATCTACAATACCTGTCCAGTGAATATTGTTTTACATCTTCTTGAGCGGCAGAAAAATAATCGAGAGGAATTAATAAAAATAAAGTAAAACTTGTCCTAAAGGATCAGCGAGGGAAAGTAGACGAACACAGATTTAACCCATTTCTCTCTGGGGTGAGTCTCCTCACTGATTCACGTAATGAAATTACACCCTGGCTGATGAGAGACGACACTGAACCCAGTGACCTGGAGGAGAAGCCATCGCACCATTTCACTTTGTTGAGATCAGTGACTTCGGTGAGATGTGTGTGGGTGTGGTGTGTATCGCACTCGAGACTTGCAGAAACATCCCAACTGATATTTTTAGCACAAAATATTAAAAATAATTAATTCTTGTTGAAACGATGACGTATGTCTTTTCTTACAATTTGTGGAACGATAAACATAAAAATTTTATATTTAATATATAAAAGAGGGTAGGAGTTGAAACAAACCATTGGGTAAAGAGAGTAGAACCTACAGGGAACTAAAGGTTCCCATAAATTTTCGGCCTCTTATACCTCTACGAGACAATGTCGCTAAACATCCATTCAGGCAATCTCCGTTCCCCCAAAGCAGGCAGCCATTCTTTGACAGGGAATAAATATTCTGGTCTTTTCGGGTCTGCTTCTATAATGTAAGAGCGTCTGGATTTGCTTACAAAGGTTTGGGTAGTAATTTGTGGAGATATAGCTTCCTTGTTTGTTTTTTTTTTCTTTTTTCGTTGTTGCTTTCCTCACGATCTCTGGTTTGCCTACCTTTTCGCGACAGTTTCATATGGTCCATCTTGTATTATTTATTATACGATAAAACCGCGGCTTGCCATTATGGTCGTGATTTCTCCCTATTTCGGAAGACAATGTTGTAAATCAAGGCTTTTTTCATAACGTGGGTTTTTTTATGACATCCGAGACACAGTTGGCATCTAGTCTCTAAGATCGATCAAATAAAACAGTTTCCAGAAAAACGAGTTCTCGTAAAACTAAGCAAACAGGTTCTTGCCTTCTTTGATCTTTCATCTTTGGTACACCACTCCCACAAACATCGAGTAGTGTACTGTGTTCTTGCCTGTGTTGGCGGTTTTAATATTAAAAAAAAAAAAAAAACAGGTAATGAACGGTGTGGGTGTATTTTTGGCTAACATCCCTTTGATCTGCCCCCACAGTGTTTGCTGGACAACACTAAACAGCTCTCGTAGGCTGGAGCAGGACCTGAGGAATATTAAGCCCAGCACTGTAATTTCCTCCCTCCTTTGACCTCCGGTATATTTCTCACACAAAAATCGCCAGCACGAGAAGACAACGGCTGTTCACGAACCGAATAACAAATAGTCCTTCTCGATCTTCAGTCAAAGTAGAGTGGAGCAGAGAAAATATGAGAAGTCTTTGTTGTTTATTTACTGTTGGTCCAGCAAACATCGCATGTCTTGGGTCAAATGACTTTTAGCAAGCTCTAAAGGTGTGTGTGTGAGAGAGAGAGATGGAGGGACGAGATAATAATAATAAATAATAATAATAATAATAATAATAATAATAATAATAATAATAATAATAATAATAATAATAATAATAATAATAATAATAGCACAAAATTAGAGTAATAGCGAGGTTTAAAAAAAACTTTCCATTTAAATTTCCACAAAGAGGCTAAAAGGAAGGCAAGCCGACAGTGTTCCAGAAGGAAGACACACAAATGAAAAAAGAAAATAAGTGATGTCAGTACCCAGTATATTTTTACTTACAAGTATATTTTCCTGTTATTAACCTCATTTTTGCATGAGGGGCACCTATCCATCATTTCTTCCCCTTTCTAGTCCCAGTTCTTCCTAATTGCACCTGATGATCCCAGTTTCCCCAAGACACATTAGGTGCAGTTCCGTTTTCCATCCTATGGACTGGGTCTAGTGGGAGTGATAGCTTCAGGCTTGCTTATTTATAGAATAATCTTTAAATTATTATTTTCCTAAGAGTGGACATGCATTTTTGTGACCAAAAAAAATCTTAGCTGCGTTTTATCTTTCTCTATTCTGGAGTCCTCAGGGCTGTTGACAAGAATTATATTCTCTCGATTTGTCATCCAGCTCGTCCACTTATTTTTCATCCTCTCATGAGATCGTGATTTTTGAAAAAAATATTGATGTTTCAATCTTTGTTTATTTGTAAACTTACACTCTTACCCCCGCTCGATGCAATATTGATATGCTTTCATTTTCCTAAATAAGTGTTGTCATATCTTTACGATAAGAAAAGTTATAATAATAGAAGTTATAAAGAGAAACCGAAAATGAAATCTGATCTGTGAAATAATTTTTTTTTCAGTTTGAAACCTTTTAACATTTTTCTTAAGATTATAAAACTGCCTGGGTTTGTTAGTTTTTAAATTAGTTCTCTGACTTCTCTGTTTAGTGTAATTCGTCTGAATATTCTTCTAAAATTTACCAAATTGATGTTTACGAAAAAATGACGAGAAAATGTCACACGATGATGAATGGAAAAACTTCAAGACCAACATGGGTGTGTTAAAATATTTTTCGAAAGAGAAATGATGGGTTAAGTTGTTTGTCGTAAAAATTATTTTTGGAGGAACAATAGCACAAGTTTGTATTAAGGGTTCCACTATTTGAACAATTTATAACTTTTATATGAATCCTTCGGCAAACTAGAGGACGAACTACATTTTTCTGCGTCCTGTTCTACTTTTATTTAACTTTCATGGTAGTAACTTTTTCTGTCTCCAACAATCTTGTGTGGATTGAAGCCTGACTAGTTTCTGGCTAGTCTGCTTTCCTATTCTCCAGATGGAGGACAGTACAAACTCATCCCTTATCTAGTAATGCCGGCAAGCTTATCCTTCGGCAAATCCCCAGGCAGCTCATTTCTGCTGAGAAATCCTGGACCTACTCCAACATGAAGTGAGTTGTTCGAAGTGGAAAGCAATTCGTCTGACATGCTGTGTCTTTTCTCGTTCTTCCCACAATTTGTAACCGAGTTTGAAATCGTTCTCGCCTGCCTTTCGAGATCAGCGTCTGCAGAAAATGTGGTTGCACTTTGTCAATTGAAGACCAAGCTTAACTGGACAAATATACACGAAAGTGTGACCAAGTCTGGAAAAGATTTGACATGGAAGAGAATAGGTTATAGCAATAGCCTCTGAACAAAACCAGCCGGTTCGATTCCCGTATGTCTGTGTGGATGGGTGAAATGGGTTCGGTGTGACATTCTTTCTTCCTTCTACCTCCTTCTCTCACTCATTCACCCGAATACCTTCGCTTCCATCTGCAGATGGTGGGCCCGTTACCAAGCTGTCTGTTAGGAACTAACACAAACATGAATACAAAAGCTGATTGTCTGTGCTGGTCCAGTCGTCCCGTGCCAAAGGTGCACTTTTGTCAGCTTCCAGTTGTGCCAGTGAGTCTCTCTTGCCAGTTACCCGGATGAGAAAGCAAAACCAGAGAACGCGAATTTCCCATGGGATAAAACTCAAGACAGCAGGAGTACGAGGACAAGTAGGCGTGGCTGATTTGTAAAGTGCAGTAATCCTCGAGAAAAATAAAGCTGCTCAAAATGTCCGTTAACTTTTAAATGTAATTAGTCGTAAATAAATCTATACAATCCGTTAGAACGAAGAGTAATATTTATTTAACCTCTATTAAATATTGCAAAACTTCTTTTATAGTCATTATTATTTTTTTTACCTGAAATTTATGATAAATTTTTTTCTTGTATTTGTTTATTACAGTTTTTCAAATGAATTGTGCGCTGGGAGCAACTTCTGTCCACATATTGTTTATCTCATATGTTTGTTGCGTGCATACATGTGTGTAATCATCATCATCATCATCATCATACATCATCATCATCAAACGTCTAGACAGCTTATACAGATGGGGTTACTCGGGGTACTCATGACTGCCCCCAGTCTTACTACTTCATATAGCGAGATTCGGCGATAAATTCATCTAAAAGTGACCAGCACTCGCAAGCCAGCTATTTGTGAACCCCCGAGTCATTAACAAAAATAGAAGCTTGACATGAAAGTTGCTGTTCTCTTAATATCAACCTTGACATTTAGTCTTTGTCTGCTTTCATACCCAGCGCATGGTCAGAGAAGATAAATCTTCTTTTGCGAAGGTTCTTCTCCTTAGTTAGTATTAAGAAATCATCGGTGAAAGCCGAGGGATGAGCCCTCCCCAAGAAGCTCGGATGTAGGCTAAGAAATTCAAGTAGGTCGCTCTTTGGGTCCAAAATATTAATTATTGTATTATATGATATTAATTAAAATATTTGAGGAAATTCTTGGTTATTTACATTAAAATTAAATGAAATATAAAGAAAACAAAAGTTCGCGACGATGTGGCTATAGACAACAAAACTTATCCTGACGTCTTTGCAAATAAGCAAGAGCGGACAACCGTGCGAGGAGATGGAGGGGTTAAACGGACCAAGAGAGAAACGGTCGTCGATAGGGTCGCAATTGTCCTGCTAATAGCCAATGTCGTCCGCAGCTCCCTCCACTCACTCCACGGAGCACCGCCGAGCTTGTCTAAGAAGAAGAGGGGAAAAAAGAGAAGAAAATGTTGAAAGGGGACCCTGTCGTTAGGTAGATGCAAGGAAACAGCTTCGGTCCCGCCATCGCTTTTTGTGGGTCAATATTTCCATTTGGGCGAGATGCAGGATGAGGATGCTAACCCTCGCTGTGAAGTTTGAAGAGGCGCTCGGGTGTTGTGTGTGAAGGAGGCGGGGCGTTGCGGAGAGCGCTTTGTGGCGCTTTGCATGATGCAGTGCTGACCTGTCTGGCAGGCCCATAAAAGCAAAGCAATAACTGCTTAAGTGGTCGACCTTGAGACAGGATGATATGCCCCATCACCACCATCTCTACCATTAATAAAAAAAATAATAAAACGTAAAGGTCGCCCCCTGAACTTTACGGTGGTTGGGAAGCGAGACGGTACTTTTCTCGATGTTTTTTTTTTATGAGGGTGGTGTTCGTCTTCTTTCTATCACATCCTTTTCTCGCCCAACTATTTAAGTGGTGAGGACTATTCAACAGCTGGGTCCCTGGGGAAAACGTTCGGTGCGCAACACGAGAATCGAACCGATGGTCTAGCCGTCTTACGGTAAGTTCGACTGCGATGTATAATTAATGAGTGATGTTGGCCATCAACTGCGCTAGACACAGGGGGACGCACATGATTTTGTCAACTAAAGTTAAACAACCTGACCGACTAGCCAACGGACAGGAATAGACTGATGGATAGACAGAGAGGCTATCGACAGAATGATAGAGATCGTGGATATATATAGACCATTATATAGACGGAGAGATAGGAAAAAATAGAGAAGTATACGATTTATAGACACACAGACAGATAGAAAGGAATAGCCATAGATGGAGTACAGACAGACAGAAAATATACAAAAATAGTGACATAGACGGGTTTTATATAGACAAAAATAATTAGATAGATAAATAGATAAATAAAATAGAGAGTGATATAGATGGGTTATAGGTAGACACAGATAAACGGATTTATGCAACAAGAGACAAAAATAGCTATGCAAAACACACACACACATCGATTCAGAAGCCATATAGAGACTGATATACGCACAGATAAACATTTATATAGACAGGTCATAGATAAACACACAGAGATAACACATAACATTTTATTTGTTATTTATTTATTTTTTTTTTTTTTTTATTTTATTTATTTTGCTTTTGTTTTAAAACGATTGCAGAAGGAAAAGAACAACAAGAAGGGGTGAGATAGAAAAAGAGAGATACAGAGAGAGGGAGGGTAGCAGTCACAAATAGGATGTCTAAAAGGAACTCATTACTATGTAGAACGCGTGCTGGAAGCAAAACGAGATGTCTGTATACGAGAAGCTTCGTCTTCCGAGATGTCATTTCCCGCCTCCAAGCTGCTGTGTTCATATCAGCAGGATTAGACATTTTTACGTGCAACTCGGACACTACTTCCATTTTGTTTTTCTCTGGTGAAGAAAGCTAGCAAGCCATAGAAGCTCTTTCTAAAGAAACGAAAGATTTCATCACATTACTAAGAAAAAAAAATTGTTCTGTGAAACGGGATGGACTGTGAGAGGTCGTGATTATATTAGTAATGATGTTGATGCGCTTTTTGGACAGACAGGACAGATAGAGAGACCGATAGAAAGATAAGCTGACTAAAAAAAAGTGTTGTTGTTGATGAATAAAGGCGAGAAAGTCCACAAAAGAGTGAACTATTGCTTTCGTTGTACGCATTCACGCACGCATCACGTAGGCACGTGAGAGAGAGAAAGAGAAAGAGAGAAAGACCATCTACAAAAATTCAAACAAATCAAATTTTCTTTTGTTTTTTTGTTGTTGTTTTTTGTTTGTTTGTTTGTTTGTTTGTTTGTTTTTTTGGTTTTTTTTTTTTTTTTTGATTAAGACCCTTTTTTGGTGGTCAGATTTTAAAAATAAAAACGAGAAGTAATAATTATACTGAAAATCGAAATATGATCTGGCGTCTATGCTGCTTTTCCCTGTATTTTCATTACTCCTGGGTAAAAACTCATTATACCAACCTCACTGAATAATTAGTACTAATATATAATAAGAATACGCTTTAATTTCTTTTGAGACAACCAAATAATTATTATTGTTTTAACGAAATATTGTTCCCAGTCTGAAAGATGGAAAAACCGTAATTATCTTAAGTGCGTGTGTGTGTGTGTGTGTGCGATTTATGTATATACATACTCATGTCTGTAGGTGTTAGTGTGAACAATTATTTGCACGAGCTCTAGGGTAAAAGCACGCATACAGCCGAATCCACGTGCATTAGTAACCACGTACTCAGGCTATTAAAGGATTGGAAAGCCCGAAGTCCATGGAAAGCACAGATGATCGTTGTGAGGACGTCGTCTGCTGAAGTCAACGACAAACTCTGTCGGCAAACATCGCACATTGCCGCTATAGGAAATGTTCCAGAAAGTTCCAAGTTTGATGGTTTGGCTTTTAGTCAGGTGTTAAGAGGACAAACAGAAGGAACTCACAAGGATGGTTGTAGGTGGTGGTGGTGTTGGTGGTGGTGGGGTTGAGATGATGAGTATGTGACAGGCTGGCAAGCTTGAAGATGCCTGCTTTATCTAGCATCTGACCTGTCCTAACATCTGATCTCTGTCGTCTCCTGGTTCTCTCTCTCTCTCTGTCTCTCCCTCCCATCATACAGAATCTTCTCTCCCAGTGCCAATGTCTCTTAGCATTAAAGCGACTGGTTATGGATGGTACTCTTATGTTCGGTATTGGCCATGGCTAAAAGCAAAAGCTTATTCAACATCATACGATGGTGGGATTCAGGAAGTGGCGCGAGTCTTGCAACAGGATAACTGCTGAATAGCATCTCCCCCATCATCTCCCGATGGTCAGGGCAAGGGTGGTGGACGGACCGGAGTACCGGTGAACTCATCAGTGTCAGATGAAGTGTGGGCTCACGTGCTAACAATCCGTTGTGTAAACAGCGGCGGCACTTTTGTAGTCAGCTGCAGAGTGCGTGACACCCATGGGACACATTCTGATTAGTCTTCTAACAGCTGCACTGCCGCTTCTGCCCTGTATCATCTATTGCTCTTGTGGTCGTTGTCATAACTGAGATGATTGCATTTGTAATTTGTCTAATGATTGCTAGTACACTTCATTTCTAAAAGCCTTTGAAACATTTAAAGAAAATACTAAATATCAATGAATAAATGTCTAGTTAACTTTTCTGTAAACTTTCGCTCTTGGTTTTTTTTTTTTCATTTTGTCAGTTGTCAATCAGCTCTCAACTACTCTTCCATGTAATCATCATCATCATCCATCATCCATCATCAATCCTCAATCCTCCATCCTCCATCCTCCATCCTCCATCCTCCATCCTCCATCATCCATCATCCATCATCCATCATCCATCATAATCATCATCATCATCCAACACAACAAAGAAAATCAACAACATAAGGACAACACAGTAGCCAACAACTTGGGGAGTGAGCGAAAGAGTTCGCTGGGTTATGACCGGTATGACCAGTACAAACACACCAAAATTAAAAAAAAGATACATTTTTAGACAGGGCTTGAAAGTTTCGAATGTAACCGCACAGTTTGGAGATAAGCAAGTAAATAACACCAAACATTGGGATGAGAGACGGAGCATCTCTTATCTGATGTGTGGTACAGAAAGGAGGTCAGCAGTATCAACATCATCAGCTCATCCTGCCATTCCACTGTCCAGCCGATTATCAGGCTGTTATAGCCATAAAAAACTTCAAGATGGAATCAGATTAGCTCTAACTTTCAACAAGTGTCAAAGAAATCCTAATGTCAAGGATGCATTCAGTCATTTTTCTCCTTGTGCGGTTCTCTCTCTCTCTCATTTCGTGGGACGATTCTGGAGGCAGAGGATGCTTGAAGCCATGGCGATGCTCGAGTTTTCCGACCAGATCAGAATGACATATTGTCACTCGAATGTTAACAGCCTCAGGGGTTTTGCTATGGTATCCTCAAAAGGCAAAAATCTTAAAACAAAATGAGAGAAAAACAAAAAAAGAGAGAAAAAATTCACACGATTTTAAATCAGCAAGAAGACAAAAGATTTAAGCGTTCTCGAAGAAGCCTTTAAATTGTTATTTCCACATAATAGAACTGAATGTGGAACATGGCAAAATGTGTGTCACTGCTACTTTGTGACATTTTCCCATTTTCATCTGAACGAGATTAGAATATTTCAAGAATATTTCAGATGGTAAATGAAACATCTAACGTTCGTGCGTCTCGCGTGATTTCAAAATAGAATTTTTAAAAATTTTCCTTGAAGTCCCTGTAAAATTATGTTCACAACAAGACTTCGTGACAAGGAAGACATTTGTTTCGATAATTTTCGATATTTATTCATTCAATTTATTTTTTGCTCCAAGCTTGGATAAAAAGAAATTGAACGACTTGATATTTTTCTGCTTGGTTTGACAAGCAGCTTTCTGAGAACGACAAAATACATAAAATTTATTTGAAGTCCTGATTATACAAACAACCTGTTTACAACATTAAATCACGCACAACATTGCAGAGTTCACAGAAAAAGTCAGGTTGTGTGCTACGCTTTAAAAGCACTAATTAAAATTAAAAAAAATACTAGACAAACACCAGCATTTCATTTTTGTCAGTTACAAGCAGGAAAATGCTGATGACAAACACAGCCATTAAACATTCCCTGATAAATTAAACAAATACTTTGGGTTTTTTCGTCATAAACTATGCAGCGAGTAGCTATTTTTTTGAGGTTTTATTCACGATCTCATATTCATGAAAGGAACGAAGAACCATTTCTTGCTTTTCTGAGATGATTTTAGTTTTCGATTGTGGTAATTAAAACGGCCCCGCCGGCGAAGGTGGAAGGTGGGGTCCTAACCCTCTGTTTGAGGGAAACAAGAAAAGGAGCACTTGTGCACAAAATCTCTTCTGCAGAAGCGGATGCCAACAACCAGGGTACACAACTCTTGGACAGACTGACAAAGAAACACTATACGGAGGGGAAGCAATTCCTAAGGGGCAGGAAGTGCACCGGAAGCACCCATCTCTAATGTCCTAAGAGCCATGGCGTGGAAAAACCAGTGAAATAGGATCCTAAAAGGCAGTCGTCGGTAAACTGCGGTAAAGTAGAAAAAATTTAAACAAACAAACACCAAAAAACAGGAAGGAATAAAAAGTGCTAAAAAGCCTTTATTATCTGCTCCTGGAGGAGGCCAAAGCGTGTCTTCATATAGATGATGCTTGGTGGCAAAGTCGTGGAGATGTGATTTGTCGTACGAACCCGGGGTGGAAGTGGGGCAAAGAGGTTGGAGTTAGCTTGGTTTAAGGTTGGGGTTGGTGGAGGGGGACAGAGAGTTGTTGTCAAAGACCAAACATTTTTCCTGAATGAGACTCCTGTCTCGGCAGGACGGGTACAGGAGTCAAAAGATGGAGTAGGATGGTGAGAACGATGCCGGGTGTCTTAAAAGGGTGGAATCTGTCACCCCCCGGACTATCTCGGGATTATTTGTGACGGCTCGCCAATGAGGGGACAGCGCATGCGCTGGGAGGAAATCACCAAGAGTATGTTGCACGCAGACGCAGGAAGGTTTCACCGAACGATGACATTCTTTGATAACAAAATCACTCCTGTCTGGGGTGGGGGTAATCTTTTTTCCTTTCTGGATACAAGGGAAGCAGACGTTGTTGTTGACATACTTCGTTTCAGACTGGCTTAAGGCGACGAGGGCAGAAAGGTGTGCAAAAATGAACGCATAAAAAAAGAAGGCCGGTGATGGCTATCGATTCTATTTTTTAAAGTCTATGTAGCAGACATGATGGGGAAGCTGAGGGAATGGCAGGGGGGGACTGCAGATAGAGGGGATCACCCATTAATGACTAACCCTTGTACACTTTTAGTCGGGGCACAGAATGTGGATCTCGCATTTTTAGGTTTAGCCTCCAGGCACCATGAGACACACACAAAAATGAGAGAAAATACGAAAGAGAATTAAAGGAGACAAAGAACAGAAACATTCTATTTTAAAACTCTTCAGAGAAAACTTCTTCAACAGTAAAATATAGTTTCTTATAAGAGACATACCTGCAGAGACTTTTAAAAAGACCTTCAAAAACTTTTCTTAAAATATGTTTGGAATTAATGACCACAAGATTAAGAGATGGGAGACTGATAACAAGAGTTCAGCCAGCTCAACTAAATTTTTCCGAGCTAAGTTTAGCAGAGGAGCCCTACTTTCTGACCTGTATTCATGGGAGCCATTACTTTCTAACCTCTTTTCATGGGAAAAAAGCTTCTTTGTCTGCCCTGCTCTTGCTTACGACCTGCCATTAGCACTGTATTGAGCTTAACAAATTTTTATGTAGGCTGTTTTGTTTGTTGTTATTTATATCCTTTCATCTCTTGACGGCTCACATTAAAGTTCACAAGGGAGTAAACATTGCACGGAACGCAGAATACAAGCTAAACTTTTACTTCAATCCAGTAAACTAGAGCTAAATGTTAAAAAAAGCTGAATTTACTGCATCCGAGTTTTTTTAAGAGACATTTTTTTTTCTTCTTTTTTTTTTCTTTTAATCGCGTGCTCTGTACACTTGTGCTTCTTCACTTTTTTCAAAACATCTGTTAAAATAACTTTTTTTTAGTTATGCAGCATGAATTTCAAATAATCTTATCTCAGCTATACTCGATACGATACACATCTGAACATTCTCTTTTTTCTCTCTCTCTCTGAACAGTAAAGTTTGCAAATTCTCCGTTATGGTGATATCAGAAAGTTTGGGTGAGTAGAAAAATGATCGAGGAAAGTGCAGCACCAGACCATGTAGCTTATGTTAAGAATTCTTGTCCTAAGACCGAAGCTCCAGAATGCATTTCGCCAGCTGGATTTGCTCGGTGTATAAGCACAGAATAGTTTCGGCTTGAGGTAAGTCCTTCTGTCGAAGCCAGCCGACTCTCCAGCAGACATGCTTAGACTAGAGTGTATTGCTGCTCTCCTTGCACATCTCTTTCGTCCTTCAAATAAGCCGGTTGCCGAGGTCAAAGCTTGGCACGACCAGTTTGCCACGAACGTTGGGAGAGAGGAGTCCATTTTGAAATCTTGTGGACTGGTATCTTCAGGAAAAAATCGGAGTATGAAGACAGGATTTAACAGCACGATCAGTTGGATTATCTGGTGCTTCTGACACTGATGCTCAAGCAAAGAAAAATATAGCTATTTCTTTTAAGTTTTATCACGAATGAATGAGTCTTCCCACGCATTTACTTGAGATAATTGGGCATTCTTTCAACACAAAAAAAGCAGAACGATCACTATTGTCTGTCCATTTTGTGTGAACTAGGTTCTTGGTCAAGGGACTTTCACGAGAAAATAATCAGCATTAGTAGTTATGAGTGAATGACATCGATGGACAAGCTACCCTTGGTACATACAAATACACACATCCACACACATATGTACACATAACTTGTGAGGAAAAATGCCAGGCGTAAAAAAATCTTTACTTCGACTATGAGAGGCAACGAAGCTTAATTCGGAGACCGCGGCGTCATCGTCCTTCTAGTTTAGCGATTGGAACTCGAAATGCCTGACAATACTACTCTCCACACTTTCTTGTGATATAATATCTCTGTAGCACGATTTAATCCTTTGAAATCCCCATTAAAGCTATATTCTCTCACTTGAAATAATATGTCTATACACATAATTTATAAGAAATAGAAAAAATAATTAAAAAGTTAAATTAAACTCGGGCACAAGTTTAAGTTTAAAACAGCGAAAAATTCTTGAAAAGTAGAAGGCACTACCCATCAGCAAGCTAGCCTTACTATCATTATCCTCTTCAATAAGTTTTCCTCCTATCCTTCTGTTTCAGGGCTGTCACTCTTCATCTGTGAAGTAGTATCTGGGCACTAGAAGCAAGTATCCCAAAAGTTTTAGACAGTGAAAATTTCATCAGCCGTTAGCCCTAAAGCTGGCCATGTCTTTTAAGTGGGTAAATGTATGGAAGTGGTCTTCCTTATTATCCCTGCACTTGAAGACATGACATCATCTACCGTGATGTCAGAAGTCAGTTAGTTCCATCAAGTTTTCTCACTTGCTGTAGAAATCCCCTTTTAGGCACTAAATGAATCTTTCTCTCACTCTCATTCACTCCCTTGCCAGTGCGGGTTTCTTGTAACAGGCACGTTTCATCAATTAATGTAACATCTGAGACATCATCGGGCGTTCTGCGAAGACGCACACATTTTGCAGCTTTACCCTCTACTGTACATCCCTTGCCTCGCAAAATAAGGACGGCAAACCTTCCTGGACTTGGAGGATAGCGACAGTCGGCAAATAGGCAGGCACGGCTTGAGCACTGACCCGGATCAATTGGAATGCAAAAACAGAGGCCGTAGAGTAGAGAAAGTGCGAAGATTGGGTTGGACAGCACGAAACTCAGTTTTTTGTGGGGAGAGGGGGATGGGGCTTAAAATAGTTCGTAAAATAATGCAATGAGAAGACAGGTAAGAAATATACGGGCTTTTTATCCCCTTGAATTTTGTCGTGTAATGGTTTCACTACCGTGCTCTCATGGTCTGCAAACTGGAGTGTTTTCTCGTCTTATTTTACTTGACATTCACTTATTTTCAACTCCTATCAGTAATGGTAAAAATATCATCAGCAATGCTTGCATAATCTCCCATCACCAACGAATAGGAAAAGATCTGAATATATTCTCCGGTTTTAAAAAAAATCCTAGCATATCCAGTCTGAAAGAAGTCTCTAGTATAAAGAAAGGATAAAAAGAGAGGAAGAAAAATCTCAGACACAGGGTCAAATCGTTTGTATTCACCGAGCTAGGTCTCCTCCGCCACCCTGCGATGCTCGAGCTTTTCGTGGAGTTAAAGAAAAAAAAAGTATCGACTGGTTTTCTGGGTCTGGAGGAGCGAAGAAGAGAAGAGTCCGGGGGCTCGCAGATGCTGATTGCAGTCGCAGAGTGATCTTCGGAAGGAGCGTCCAGCAAAGGGTAGGTAACGCTGCGGCAGCCGCGGGAATAATGGGGTGGGATCTGTTTGAAATGACGCCTTCGATCCTCGGCGCGGAAGAAGTCCTCTTGCATTTGTCGCGGGATCAATGCCGTGCTGTGAACCAGGGCGGAGGATTACCAACTTCACGTAGGGGTTCGCCCAAGTCTCGGGAAAGCGCTTGGCGATGTGTGATGCCATAGTTAGTGATGAACCCGATAAAATGAAGTCAGAGAAAGTGTGTTGGGGGGACTTTGGTGTGGAGGTAAGATGGATGGCGGTGGGAGAAAGAGAGAGAGAGGGTGTGGGAGACAAAAAGAAGAGAAAGGAGGAGAAATGTGTAATTACATAGTGCAGTGGGGGGTTGGGAAGAGAAATTAGGGCGGTCGGACTCTAGGTCCTTTGTGGGAAGTAAGGGTGGACTGAGGCTGGCAGTTGTGATTTGAGGGTCGCCAAGCACTCAGCTTGGACCTGATAGACTAGTGGATCTTGTCGTGTCACGCAGTGGGGTCTCACGTGCGCGTGGTTAACGTTCAGTGTGCGTGACAGACTGCGAATAATGGTCGCACCTCGACTTTCTCACATGATGTGAGGTGTTAACATCTTTCAGGCGCTTTTTACACCACTGGCGGTACATTTTATGTCCACACCCTGATATTGTCAGCTGTTATACAGCTGCAGAAAGTAGGCGGAACCTTAAAGAGACCTGTTTCGTATCCTAGCACCGTCTTATGGCTAGTGTTACTACGATGCCGATACACTAAGGTGACACACACTCGCTCGAGCACTTGGTCTACAGGACCGGGTCACACGGAACAGAATGTTTGTCCATAGGTTGTTCTTTATTTCTGAGTTGCAGAATTTTACGGCAGGTCTGCAGTTCGAAATCTTCAGGAACCAGCCTCGATCTGGTTCTGTCGCAGATAGCATCGAGGGCTTGCCTGAACTTGCAGACTTCGGGGCAAGGACTTCCGCTCTGTGCTTCTGGTCCTGCGTCTCACGTGCGTAAGATCACGTAGCATATCTCGGGGGATGAAGGCCAGGAACTGTGCAATTTCCTTGCAATATACCCTTTATGCTGCCACATAGGGTTCATGGTTTATGTATCTCACTAAACAAATAGCTCGAGATACGCTGGGTTCCTTCTGCTGGTCACGAGAAGAAAGCTAGATGGCGCTGCTACGGAGACCGGATGTTGTCCTTCATTTCCTGTACTCGGCTTTTTCCATTGTTGCTTATCCTGTCAGTGATCAGTTCTTTTCTGAGGTCGTATTAGGTCTGTGCTACCTTGCTTGTTCCGGAGGTGGCTGCCATTTCGCAGTTATTTATAAATGTTTTCCTTAAAGAAAGTTTCGCCAAAGGCTCATGGGGAGAAAACATCTTTCTCTGAAGCTCTTTGGAATGGAAAATAATGCAAGGCATGATGACTTACATACGCAAGTCAGATGGCCATATAGTACGAGGGAAATTTTTTCGATTAGTCATGTTTTTCATTACCTACTCTTCGACCTCAGTGTTCATGGGGTCGATGTCTGGTCACGATATGATAATTTATTGCCACTTTATGCTTATTACAGTTTTATCTGGAATTAAAAACAACTGTCGGGGTCGAAGACGACGCTGAAAGTATTAATTCTGCTAGTTCCTTGTAGCCTCTGACCCATAACCAGACTCTACGTTTTAAATATTATTATAGTATAACATGTAAATACATTTTAAATATTTATGATAACAAGGAAGTGTGTATAAAATCTTGGTTTAATGGAAAATGGGGGATGAAATATATTAGACATAACACCGCACATGCACGCTCGCTGTTTGAGCATATCTAAATCTTTTTTTTTAATCAGATTTTTGTGACGGATTACACCCTCCATGCATCCACTTGGGTAAGATTTAATGGCTACAATCTTGAAATTCTCACAATGCACGAAAACAACAACAACAACAACCTACATGCCAAGCTTCCATTAAAAACACAGCTCTCCAGCTGCGTGTCTCGCAAGGGGACATACATGGTATCTAAGCAGCCTGTCCCTCCGAGTTCCCCCGCCTCCCTCCCGTGAAAGCAGAAAGTATCCTGTTGACAACGCCATCTGTGAGCCTGATCCAATGGGAAAACTCCATTTACACGTCGGGCTTGAAGCGAGGGCTAATTTCTGATGGAAGCGTGTTCGTGCAGAAGCTGCGCTCGTTAGCGTTTCACAAACACGTTTCGCCATGAGTTACACCCCTCGTGCGCACCCGCTACCCGGGTCTCTACAGACGACACTATATTTTTTTCCAACGATATTCTGCCTCGCATGGGCAGACTATCTTTTAGTTTGTCCTTTTTATGGGTGGCAATCAAAATGCAGTATTTGAAATAAATTAGAAGGCGATTGATTTGTCTGAAGTTGCTTAGCATAGTGGGTAACTGTTCGAAGAGGAAGGCATCTTTTTTGATGTCCATCGGATTTTTTTTCCCTGTATATACGTTTTTTTTTTTTCTTTATGTGTGTGTTTGAATTTCCAGAAAAAAATATAGCCCTGCTAAGAACATGTAGTGGCTGCCTGTAGGCTGAACCACTCCTAGGAAACCATCTGCATGATATCTTGAAATTCTGACCCTCTGTGGCACACTGTAGTGCCTGTTTGTGTAAATCAGCCCTGAAAAATCTTAAGTTGAAATTTGTTTTTCTAGCAGTCCAATTCATTTTGTCGTGTAATCAAAGCGTGAAATTATAGTTCGAGTAAGATATATGACTGGGCACTAGTAAAAGGATCAAGAAAACAGAACATTTGTTTGTCCTGAAATTGCTTCGGAAAAATATTAGAAAATGTAAAAAACAGTTTTTGTCATTTATAGCATCATTCGACGGCTGAAACAAAACTGTTCGTGTGTAGCTGCTACTATGTCTACCAGACTGAAATTTTGCTTTAAATAACCTTTTTTCTTTTTTTTCTTTTTTTTTTTTTTTTTTTTTTTTTTTGTCGAACACTTACCGTTACCAGGATGAAACAGCTTGTTTACGAGGTGGATGTCATGGGACTGTCTTTAACTGAGGTGATGTCACACGTGCCTTATCTCAAGTGTCCTCCATATATACATATAAAGTCTGACAAGGAATAATTTTATCAAACATATTACCTAGACGAGAGGCTAATTCTGTATGTCAGATTGTCAATATCTGGATAGATGCTTATAGCTTAATATTGCAAATCATACAGACATAATAAATAAACCTTTTCCTCCCTCATCCCCCCTCCCAGAAAATACCAAACATGTGATGAAGCCAGATCTGCGAATCTTTCAGTTGTTTTCCTACAGTTTATGATGAAAGAGTTACATGAAGACCGCTAGTAGCTATAAAGGAGTCGTTAAGGGCAGATATCTTCTAAAACACCAATGGACGACGGCAGCGGGGATCCAAGAACATGTACTGCGTGGGCAACCAGTGTAAAATGTTATTGCCTCCCTGTGTGCCCATCCGGACGAAGACCGTCAGTATTGACAGCCAAAGTGGTCCTTTCACTGCTGTTATTTCCCAAACAAATTTGATCAAGCCCTTACTTGCTTATTCGTCAACCGTCGTGGGTTTGAAGCGAGTGTCTCTTGTAAAGGTCAAAACATCGAGTTGAGATGTCTTTCTGACAAAAAAAATGAAGTTATTTCTTTTTATTGTTTTTTGTTTCCCCCTATCAGAAGGAGTCAAGCGAGTTTTATTAGCGGCTGAACTGTTTTTATTGCCTCTTCAATACCCTTCAAGCTCAGAATGGGTGGTGGGGGGATATCCCTGGGATCCCTGACCTGCTTGTTAATTTTATTGCTCTTTTACGATGAAGTACAGAAAATATGACACCAAATGCTGCACACATATCATGTCCTTAATCGCCAAACCCAATTGTGCCCTACTAGAATTTGAAGTGATGGCAGAGCGCACGGTCAGTAGAGGATTGAAGAGGACACGAAGGAAGAAGTCTTTCAGGGAAAAAAATTTTCCTCTCTCGTTCCTTCTCGTTTTCGTCCTCCCCTTTTTTTTTTTATTTTTATGCCTCTACGTCATTCGCCATGTTGGTAAGAGCTGCCTCCGCGGCGCAAACAAATTGGAGAGGCCGGCGGCACGCGCTGCTTTATGCCCACCCTCCAGTCCCGTACCCCTCCACCCCACTACCGTCAGACACGCAGTGCCCAGAGAGTGCTCGAACCCCCGCCACCCGTCGTCTGGTCCCGTTGATTTGTGGCGCCCCGCGATTGCGCTGTAGTACGGACAGTGGCGTCTCCATCTGGCGGCCAACGTCGCTTCTGGACCGGAGCTGTGGTCGGGTGGACCGGCCACGAGGACGAGAACGGCAAAAGGCGAAGTTCTGGTCAAACACTCGGCAGCGAGCCTCGAGACGTTAAACGTGTGTTTATTTTCGAGAAATTGATAAACCTCGGGTCGATAAACCTCGATTTGATGGTATGACCCTGTGATTGACCTTTGAGGACAAATAGTAGACCATTTGAGATTTTTAAATGATACGTTTTGATATATTTAAACCATTTGCAGTTTGTCATTCTCTTTATTTGTGTGTGACTGTGTGTTTGGTTTGTTTTTTTTCTGTTTTTTGTTTTGTTTGTTTGTTTGTTTGTTTGTTTTGTTTGTTTGTTTGGTTTTTTTTTTTTTTTGGTCGTGAGGATATTCTATCGCTGACAGCTTAACGTCATGTGACCTAGTAATTTATCAATAATAATAGTAATAATTGAATAAGTGCAGAAGAGTTGACAGCTACTGAAAAGAAAATTTTGAAAGACCTCCCCAAAACCACAAACACACACACAAACCAGTGATAGAAAATGGCAGAGGCGCTGATTGGTCAGAAAGTCGTATAAGTGCGCGGCGTCTGGAAAAAGTTTTTCGACAGCTGACAAAACTCCAGCCGAGATTGGAACTGCCGTTGACAACGAATTTCTGAAAAATCCGTCCGACGTCTCCAAAAATAAAAGCACTTCATCGAACACGTTGATACCTTCACGTCATACGGGTCCTTTGTGTCGCGGGTGGTGGTGGGATGGGATAGTTGGTGGGGGGAGGAGGTTGTGAGAATATTGAACTAAGTGGCGGTTATAAGCTAACCGTGGAAGCCTCACAATGAACAGCTTGCCATGACACGACTAAGAGCAGTGACGACTAGCTTTACAAAAATAACAAAAACAAAAAAAGAAAGGACAACATTTCCTTTCAGCATTTTACAATTAAGACAAAAACGCTGTTTTTTTTTTGTTTTTTTTACTTCTTTGAGCGATCAAAACAGGTAAAGGTAATCCACAGATTTTACAATCGTAGGTGAGAGAAAAGTTACAGTCCTCACCTATCTCGAGACACCGTTTTGTATGGGTGGAACTCGAACTTCTTTCCCTCTCTGCCTTCTCAGCTCTTGCCCAGCTTTCATTTCATACTTGGATCAGCTGGGGGGAAAAGAACGCTGCGCCACATGGGTTTCGATCCGCTACCCCGAAACCATCAGGTTCGGAAGCCGTTGCAGTAATTATTGTTATATTCGTTCACACTTTATACAATATTAACCACTGATTGTGATCTATGTGGTAATTTGAAATTCCAAACACCATGAGAGTACGTTTTCAATCTGACGTTACCTTGGTTATGTTAGCCTCCATGTTTTCTACTGTGTTTATGCAATCAAAATTTACATAAAGTAGGTATTTTAACAAGTTCAGGAAAGTGAACCAATCAATAGTGGGTGCAAGGTGTCATCGAAATACATCTCTGATCCTTGCAGTAGAAATTTATGGAAACAAAACAAAGTAAAATTACCAAGCGATGAAAAAGTTCACGCGCACGAACACGAGTTTACTCTTGCGGAAAATTGGCAACACGATCGACTGGAATGTTCTTCATTAAAACAAAGTAAAGCAGAAAAGACACACAGAGACGTGTGAGTGGTCAGGATACAGTGTTTAATTATCCCTTGCAAACCTGTCATTATCGACATACTTTTCTGGAAATCTTCGTCGTTAAATCTCAGTCCAGAGGGCGCTGTGTTTGTACTGCATCTGTGGATGCTGTGACTTGGCGGTTGATGGGGGAATGATGATGGGGATGTAGTAGCTGCTTTATCCAGAGTTCAGTTTATTTCTGGTCTAGAAAACCTAGAGGTAAAACCGGTTTTTTTTTCCCCAAGATATCTTGCCAGTCACCGAGTAGTTTACTGACATACAGGAGATGCGGGTATGATGTTTGTATACAGGGACAGAAGAAAATAATCAAGAGCTTCTCCAAAACTTTGTGTGTGTGCGTGCGCGTGTGTGGTGCGTTTGTTTTGCTACTTGTATGTGCGTGTGTATGCATGTGTATTATTTATATATGGATAGCGGTTTGAGCAGCAAAAGTACTTCCTTAGCAGGACTCATGCAAACATTTGAGAGTTATTGTAATGATGTAGATGCATCTTTATGTCATAGGTGAACATGAGTGATGGGAAATAAAATGATATAAATATTTATTTATATATCATACATTTCTATATACTGACCGATCGATACCAATGAAAGCTATATTTGACTCTATTTTGAAAAGGTTTTTGACTCATGAAAGAAAGTTAAGTTCTCTTTTTTTTTTAATTCTGCGTTTATCTTGTTTGTGTATTTATCTGACACCACCATCTGTGCAAAAATGAAGACAAACTTGTATAACCCTGGAGAGACGGAGCTAATGAAGTATTGAATTCCTCCTCTCTCGTTGGCACTTTAAACAAGCATCTCTTTATGGTGAGAGATGATAATTCTTCACGCACTCACACACTTAATACACACAAACAAACGATCAAATAGAATCACAGTGAGACAAACATGCTTTTGTGCAATAACTGGAGGAGTAGCTGAAAATTTTATTTTTCTTTGACTGTGACACTTTTCTTGATTTTTCAGAAAACCTCTGCGTGCATTTATATTGCATAATATTTGTACTCACCACCTTCCATTGAATACATGCAAATATTTCGTAAACACATTTTCGTGCCTAAAGCATGTCGCTTCGAAGTTTTTGTAACCCGGCCGACAAGCTGGCTCCGCCTAGCGGCAGTCGGTGAAAGCCTGACCCGGAAGCTAATTACGCAAAGCTGACGTGGCGCTACAGATTCGGAAGCAATCGCTCAGGCTGATGGGAGAACCTGTGACCCCTGCGACATACGTCTGTGTGCTGGAGCCCGATGGGACTTTGCCTTTGATGGTGTGTAATGTCTCCTGGACTTAATGATTCCTCTTCCCAGACTGCACTGCGGTGTGTCCTCGCTCGTCTTCCTGTCTTCTCATCGCCTTCACCAGACAGGCTTGCTGATGATGTCATAGATGCCTGCTCTTGATGATGTTGGTACAGGGTTCCTTTGATGACATTTTGTTTGACTAGACTTTGTGTTTCGGTTTTTTTATTTACTTTTTAAACAGTTTGTAACTTTTCTTTTTTTTTTTTTACCTCGCCCTTCATCTGTTCTCTGCTTTCGTCTCTTTTATAACCTTCCGTTCGTCGTTCTTTTTGCTATCTAATTGTATAAATGTGTTCCTTCGGTTTTTTTTTTTTTTCGAAGTCCTTAATTTTTGGTCTTAGCTGATCTACACTGAATAGTTAGCTCCTTCTTTGAATTTAGAGCATCTTCGCATGCACTTTTACAATCTTTACTGGGTCTCTTTTTAAAAATACTTTTTTCTCGTGAAATAAAAATAGGGAAAACTGCCAAAACAGCTTGTAAACAATTATGTAGCCTTGTTGTCGTGTCCAGCTTTGACAACATATGTAAGACTCGTATGTACTTTAAGTATTTCTTGCCATAGAATTATAGGAGTCAAAGAGGGAGAGTGCACTGATGGCTGCGTGATCCGGATGCTCTGGGGTCTCATCCGGGTGGATGGAGGAAAAACCGGAAAGGAGGGGTGTGTGTCGATGGCGTGAAGTGTCGCACAAGGTTAGCTTCAAGGGTCTTCCACAGTCGGAATGCTCACCATCCTCTCAAGACCAGGCAATGTTGTTTGCATTTCTTTCCCCATTGAAAAGGGGCTTGAACCCCTCACGATTTTCTCCTCCTGTTCCCTCTTTCTTGTCGTTTTTCCTCTTACTTTCTTCTCCTCCTCCCTTTTTTTTGTGTTATTTTATTTATTTAGTTATGCATTTATTTTTTGACAGGCAATAATTCTAGGGGAATATTTCCACGTGATGAACGTGTAGCAAAACTGAGACAAGGGAAGCAACTCGATTCTATTTGACCCGCTGACACTACAGTTGCTGCACGGAAGTGTGTTGGTGGATTGGTGTCTGTCTGCCAGACCAGCGCCTAGCCTCTTGAGAAGTTCTCCGGTGTTAGTCTCGGCGAGCCTGAACAATGGATGTGACTAAACCGGAAGCTTTGCACACACCTGCCTCGTTTTAGTAGTCTGCCAGCTGTTCCGTAATACTAGTTCGTGGTTGCTGTCATTAGTGACTTAACTTCCTGCGTGCTATAGTCGAATCTCTTTTAGTTGGCACTGCTTTCATGCCACATTGTCGGCTACTAGCGTTTGTGTCTGCAAAATTCCCTTGCCCACCCAGGCAGCTGGTCTCTAGATTTCTCAGGGGACGTGCAAGACAGCGGAAGGAGAGGGCTGGACTCCGTTTTGCACATGCCTTTCTTTAGACACAGTGAGCCACTTACTAACTCAGACGACATCAAAAACTAAGCATCATGTCCAAAAAGACTATAATATGTTGTCTGTGTGTGTGTGTGTGTTGTGTGTTTGCTTGTCCCTACTCACATCTTTTGCATTTTTGTAAAGAGCGATTTATCCTGAAGACTAGCCAGAGGTGGACGGTAACTGTGAACGAAGACGATGAAAAGTGGGCTGACATTTATTTGCGAGCTCCGCACAGCGATGTCTTAGGCACGCGAAGGGGTCGGAAGCGCAGACACTTGTTCTAATAGGGTCCTGTGAAAAAGGAGATCCGGCAATCACTGCGGACTGTTTTAAGGCCATCGTCACGGGCAAACGAGTTTGGTCAGTGAGGTCACAAGCTGCTGAAGATGCCTACTGACCTCCAAGCTTGGTGACTGTTCCTCAGAACAAAAAATAAAATCATACTTTAAACTAGGTCATAATGTGAAGTTGAAACTCGGACACATCTTGAAATAATTGATTGGATCTTGGCAGTTAGTTTAAATTTGGATCATGATGTGCCCGGCACGGTTAAGTGACGAAATGAAAAAGGATGTTTTTTTTCTCTTGTTTTCTGGCAAAATGTTTCCCGTTTCTCTTTATCCTTCTCAAGGCTTAGTAGGTGAATTAGAACTCATGAATCACTTTTACATGCTCATCGAATAAGGAAGATGAATGAAAATAGTCTGTTTTATCCATTCATTAAAGAAGCTTGAGAGTTGTCTTTCCTTTATATCAGAACGCTTATTGACAACTATAAATGATGCACAAAAAATGAAACATGACATCGAAAGATAGTGAACCTCAAGCAAATAATACAATGAATTTTTTAATTTTCACAATGCCCTTAAAGATACCAATAATAAAATGCCAGCTGTTTGATAACTAAGCTTGTATAAAGATGGAATCTTGTGCACATCCACTGACTTTCTCCAGAACATTCACACCAACCCATGCAAACTTCTCACATCATAATAAGTAGAATACAAGTTTGTACCATTTTAAAATTTGGTGGATTCTGAGAAATTCATCTGAGATGATTCAGCCAGTCGCAGTTAGTAATCTCTCTCTTTCTCTTTTTCATTTTATCTTGCGCTTTCCTAACTTTTGTGGCTTGTGGTTTTTATATATCGGACTCTAATTACAACCATCATTCCTATCCAAGAGCAAGCACAGATAAAATCTCTGCTCATTTCAGTGCCACGTCTATCTGCATTCAAGTTCTCTTTAACATCTCCACCACTCTGCCCTTCCCTCATTCCAGAAGCGACACCTCTCCCCTCCTCCCAATCCAATCAGTTCTCAGTAAGATGTGACCGAATTTCAAACGTCCTCTTATCGCCTCGCTTGATCTACACATCCATTGCTTTTTCGTCCAGTGGTCGCTTTCAATGGTAGACTGATTAAATTTGCCAGTAATAGTACAAATAAACCAAAAGCCACCGCCCAGAGGTCGCCCTTCTCTCAATTTTTAACGGCCTTCCTGCACGCTCTAACGAAGCAGATGCAATATATCAACCGCTATTGTGGGAATTTGTGTGAATGGTCAAATAATGCCCTATATCCCTATATCAAAGCCGACATCAAACCGGAAGTGGCCTACCCTAGGTTTGAAGTTAAGGTCACATGCATGCATAATTTCAAAAATCGTCCATAAAGGCAGCAGACAGCCATCAAAGAAGTGTACGTGTCTGTGTCGTATGTGTCTGGTCTGTCCCATGATGCACGTTTCTTGCTTGTCCCTCAGAATTGACCTTAATTTTATTATTCATTTGATATAAAGTTGCTATGAAAAAAATCTTAGAGATAACCCTATACTAATTTCCTGTCTTTCCCTCCCATACCCCTCCCCAACTTTCTTATTCTCTCTGTTTTGAGAAAGAAAGCCGTTAAATTTACAAGCAAGTCTCGGCGTTTTTCTCTTGAATGTACCATACAGCTCACAATAATTTTAGCAAATTGCTCCTTGTCTTCTTTTTATTCCGCCACTTCTGCTTTTCTTTCTCGGCTTTAATCATGATTTTCTCTGTTGTGAATATCTCAGGATCAGGAAATCGCAAAGAACATGTCCGCCCATGCGGATCTTGTGAAAGTTCTGGCATAAAAAAATTATATTTTTGGGTAATAAGCATATTGATACATTCCATTTGATCTCCTTCTTTCGCTTCCTTTGCCGCAATTAGTGTGGTCATTTCTTAACTAAAGGTCTTTTGAAGCCTTAGAAAACTTTTAATGAGCTTTAAAAATAATATGCTGCTGGATTTCACTAGAGATTTAACATCTTGAATGTTTTCTCTCAATAGTTTAGCTCTTTGTTGTATGAAACTTGTGAATGAAAGTTACCCGACATATGAGAATAACTTGTTTTACTGATGGAGCAGCTCTTTGGTGAGCAGGACCAGACTCAAGTACCTAGAGAATATTTTATGGTGCTGCTGTTTCGTAAATACTAATATAAACAATAATTTTTTGATTTATTTATCAATAAAGACTGTATGCTTTATAACTAAACAATGCAGCGGAAGCGGTTGAAGACTTCAGAGAGGACCACAAAAAAAGGCCCCGGATGTGTGTATGTGTTTTTCTGCTTGACGAGGTTGGGATTGGTTTACACAAATGTTTTGAGCGCAGCAGTTTTCTCGGGCCGAACTCATGAAAGGTAAGCTAACCTCAGGGTTAGCTATGGCCTGTAGGGGCAGAGGCAAAAACCCGGGGAATATTTACTTGTCTCTGGCTCATGACTACGGCCCCTGAAGGATGACAACGATCCAAGTTAAAGAAACACGGCGCTCGGTGTTTTTTTGGAATCGGACAACACTTTATTCATCCCTGGCACGTGGTCTGCAATCTGTGTGACATGCCGACCAGCCCTTCTGTCTACACTTCTCAGCTTTCACTACCACCCTCCAAGCACCTTTCTGCACTCACATCGGATCCTGGAATCGTTTTTACTCGCCTTTTTCTTCTCGCCCTTAGCCACCCCCCACACACACATCCACACGTTCCTGTCTCATCCCGACGGACAGCGCCATCTGGAAGCAAGTGAAAGTGGCTCAAGCGCCCAACGCAGCGAGTACTAATGACCACGTGGACTGGACCGTTCATCCGTTTGGCTGCTCGACTTGGTCGAGACCAGTGACTACAAGCATTTCTGTGGCTTCATTACTGTGTCCCAATCAGTTGTCCTGTCAGTGCAGCAGGAGTGAGAGAGAGAGACTTCAGCAAGAGGATGTATGTCGGTATGGCAAGATGTACAAAATGGAGGAATAGCAAAGGCGAGTTTAATTAACGGCCTGGCTAGTGAATAAAATGTGTTTATGGATTTCACCTGTTCGCAGTACTATCCTGCAATGATGCTCTCATCTTTGTTGATTGAAGCTCGAGAGAAACTTGGATTCCACTTTCTCTTTAATAGCAGAAGAACAAGGTTAAGGCATAAAGAACGAACACACACCCACATCCACCCTCACACACACGCACAGAGAGAGAGAAGAGAGGGATGTACACAACAAAGTGGCGGAGAAGAGGTTAAGGAAAGACGGAGTCTTCCATCGATTTAATCGTCAGGATGTGGAAGAAAAGAGGGAAGGGGGAAGGAGACGCAGATGAATGGTGAGGCTGCGGTAGCGTGGTAACCACACAAAAGCCGAATTTATGGCGTTTCGAGGGAGGATTTATTCAATCTAATTTTATTTGTGTAAGCCTCGTGTCCAGATTTTCTCTTCCAGTTTTTGGACAGGACACGATCCGTTCCTGTCGTCTGACCCTGTGCAAGTGCGCCATATGCACGCCGCTCTGACGCTGGAGGCAACTGTCTGGATTTGTCTTGTACCCTGCCTTACCTGGCTCCACTGTTTGTTCTTTCTCTCTTTCATTCCATCTCTCCGACCCTCCATCCATCTCTAATATGTGTGTGGAAAGAGAGAGTGAGAGAGGAACAGAGTGTGAGCACGTGACTATGATACCGGTATGAGCATGCGCTTTTTTTGACTGACCATCATACTGACTATTTTTATTTATATAATGTAGAATATGTAAATACATTTGGCAAGTACTGTGTAGACATGTGCCAGATACCGGTCAAGTCTTGGACAACACAACGAAGACAAATCTTGAGAATGGGGGAAACAACGAAGAGAAAGAACACAACCATACATCACATTTTTTTTATCAGTCTTTTATTTCAATGCATCTCTTACAGCGTCCTTCAGTCCCATGATTATTTCTAAGCCCAAGAATCCGTCTGTGACTTTTTTTTCAAACACACACATCTCCCCCATGTTATTAAGTCCTCATTTTTTTCAATTTTAACCGACTTCGGCATATTGACATAACGATCATTCTCACTGATTCAGTCTTTCTCTTTTCATCTCCCGAGAGACGTCACAGCTCCCTGGAGTCTTATCTCAGCTGTAATCTACAGCTGTCAATTTGTCTGGCATCGCGGAGACAAAATTTCGAGATGAAGCTGCCTAACATTTTTTTTTTTAAACCAAGAACAAAAAAGACTTCTTGTTCTTTTAAGCTGCGACTCCCGTCAGCGTCCTTGATTTATCATCCAGCCGTTAAGACACGTTTGACGGGAAAATAATACGATATGGCTTTTACGACTGTTGAAGACAAAGAAACCCGAGTAGTTGAAGAATGTTATATTAGGCTTCCTTTTCATTCCCATAATTCTCGCTTTTCTCTGTCGTTTTTCGTCCATCGTCTCTGTCCAGATTGAAGGGATGTAGCCCTAGTGTTTTAAATTCAGAAGTGGCCAGCATCCTCATCTCGTCCAAAAGACTCTGTCGAGTGTGCTTCCACCTACCTGTTGGCACGCATGCACCAGGTGGCTTCTGTCGGTGATGCGCATGATGCGTGACCTCCTCACCTGAGTAACCTGTGACCTCTTCCCGTGCAGCGGAAGTTAGGTAAAGGCCGCCGTTTCCTGTGTTTACGTGTCGGATGCTGGCGAGTCTGGAAACCCCTACCTGCGGCAGCTAGGAGAGTTTGTGTTTTTTCGGTTTGTTTATTTTTGTTGGTTAAGCCTCTCTCACACAGTCTGACAGCGGTGTAGAACTAAATTTGTCGTCCACAAGACATTTTTTTTACTTCCATCGACAGATTTTATATGATAATAATGAACTCGTTATTTATGTAAGCATCTTGTGACCCTGTTTGTAGGAGTTACGTTCAAGAAAAGGTGTGTTTAAGTACACATTTAATTAAAGGATTCAATGGTAGGTAGGTGGCCGATATTGAAAAGCAGAGAGTTCTATTGGTTTGTTTGAACAATAACTAGAAATTGTGGGACTGTCTGTTGCTGTTTTGGTGACAGGAATAGTTATCAGACGTTCATCATGGGATGTAGGGAAGATAATTTCAAAGAAGACAAAGAAATTAAAACACAGCTAGTACGGATAGGTGGCCAGTGCAGAAAACGAAGGACAAGAGTGACATGGTCCCGTTTCCTAATTTTATACTTCTATACTTCTAATCACATTCTAATCACACCATGAATCTATGTCGACCCATACCCGACCTCCCCAATTTTGGACAAAGTCAGATCTTATATTTATTTAAGATGGTTAGAAACTCAAATTTCTTGCACTGTGTGAAGCTGGCTTTAGACATCGAGACATTGCACCCTGATCGTTGTACCTGCTCAATCTATGCCTTCCGACCGTTACTCTTGTGGATCCTCCCGCTTAATACACCCCCTCACACTATTTCATTTCAAGATAACATTTTATTAAGGAAGCTACTCAGAGTTTACACAATGCTCTCCCGCACGAGAGAAAAAAGTAGACCGATCGTTGCGAACGCTGGGTAGAACGTTTCATCACCTGTTCATTAGAGTTCCGCGAGTCTGGAACCCAGTGAACTACTTGTCCGCACGAGTGAAACTTTATTGACTTTCTGGAATGAAGCCCGGGTTCTGGACTAACAGACCTAGAATAGCACCAGACAGGTGAGAGATACAGGAATGAAGCGAGATGCTGGAAGGTGAGGCGAGGTGAGGCGAGGTGAGGATCAGTGCCCTCTGCACCTGTGTTACAGGTAGCGAACGTGAGGTCACGTTCACAGTTCACATGCACGCTACATACACGTAGAAACAATTTTACTAATGCAGGTGAAAATTCGAGCGTGGTTTATAGAAAACAAACAGGTAAACAAACTTCCAGTTCCGAATGATGTAACCACTGTATACACCTCAAAATTAATTTCCAGAAAGTATGATATGGATACTACACACGCTTCAAGACTATCTTTAAAAGAAAATTGTTATTGTACGACCTGTGATCCTCACCTGAATGTTGAAGTCGAGTGGCCTAAGTAAATAAAAACATATTTCGTGCGTTTCTATATGCATCTCCATTTTAAATTCTCATTTATTCAACAGACCACTATACACTTCAAAGTATATTGAGTATAGTTGTCTGATTTGGTCAGTGTAAGATTCTAGATGAATCTTCAGCCTGCTTGATATAACAGCTGCATGCCTTTGATATGAGATGCCTCGAGCTGTAGATACTAACAATGAGTCCTCGTGTGGCTGATGTTCGCTCCTTCAAATGAAATGCTACGCAACATTGAGAGGAAGAAAACCTCGTTGCTAAGCTGTATGCTCCACAGAATGCACAATGATGCACGCGACTTTGGTCTGTAAGAAAGAAAAAAAAAATAATATTGAATAATCCGGAATGCTTCTTAAATGTATTATCATTGATCGTGTGAAGACAGATCGTCTCGGTCAGAGCTCTCGCTAGATCCTCGAGATGAATTCCAGAGTCTTCGGAAGACTGCCTTTGGAGAGGTCCATCTTCTCCATGGTAACAAGGGGAGGAGGTGCTAACCTAAGTCTCCTCGACCTAACCACGAGTTTTCAAGTGGATAACTTTCCACGTGATAATGTGGAATCGGTGGGTTTTTTTTTTTTTTTTTTTTTGTTTTTTTTTTTTTTTTTTTTGTTTTGTTTGTTTGCCCTGTTCCTTGTCCTGTGCAATTTTTTCCTTAGTCAACAGCAGTCCAAGAACTCCACAATTGCTATTAAACCCTGGAGATGCTGTTAAAACTCCTCACAAATACCTCTAAGCTCTTGTAAGCAAAAAAAAAAAAAAAACTGTCAAAGAAATGAAATATTAAATTGCTTAAGCAGAACAGAACGAAAGAGTTTCATAAAAAGAAAACCAGAAAAGGCATGTTACAAGAGAAAAAAAGTTATTCCGCCTTAGAAATTTTGGTCTCGGAACTTTCATTAGACATATACAATGGTGGTTCAATTCTGTTCTCTTCTTGTAATGAAGACCATTCACGATGCCTCCTGACAGTCCAGAAGGCCACAGTTTACTCGGTGTAATGCGGATTTTTTAAAGAAAGAAAATTATTCTGCACGTGAAGGATGGAGGCTCGCAGTATGATGCGCCTGCTCGAGCGCGGAGTTTGCTTTCAAGCATTATTGAACAGGAAAACTGTTATTAATATGCTGTCAAAAACGAGCACACAAGACATAGTTGCAATAACAGGAAGAAACAGATATCTGCGTCGTCTTTTTAATATGTCAAAGCTCGTCTAGGGTTTCCTCTTTCTTTGGAGCGAAAGTTTATTGAACTAGAAAGTTTTAAGGATGGTCAAGAAAACAGAGGTCATCAGGAACAACTCTCTCTCTCCCTTTTCTCTTCTTTCTTTTTTCTGTCTTTTGACATGTAAAATGTTGTATATCGACCTCAGACTTGAAGTTTTAGCGATAATCGTTATTTTCTTATCCTCTCTTACGTCACAGCTGTCTCCTAACTGTTTTCCTGTTTCTTTGCAGACATGTCCTGGCTCATGTTCATCAGGTCAAATAGACCACTCATTATTGTTTGTTCAGGATTCCTGGGGTAAGGCGACGAAAATAACCGATACCCCTACCCATGCGTTTCATTATAATGCATCCTGGAATTGCCTTCAGCATCTTCTATCGTTCTTTAAGCCTGCAGAATTGCTATCATTTATTTTATTGTCAATCAATTCTATTGTTTCCTTTATATTTCTTTTTAATTCTTCTTTGTTTTTCGCGAAAGTCGACAAAAAAAAAAATGTAAAAAATGTTCCCTAATGATGCTAGTTATCCTGTAAGTGTGTCGGATCGATTCCAGGAAAAATTTCTGGCAAGAAAAATAAGCGGTGTTGCCAAACTTTCCAGAAAATCCTGTGGAGGTTGTTTTGCTGGTGGTGCTTTATTTTTGCACCATGACACAGCTGGTCGTGTACTAGGCCTGACACGTTTTAAATAGATTGTTCTCCTTGTGTCTAGACAAGGTAGTTAAGTGTTGTGATGTCCTCCCATTTTCCACCCTAAGCTGGCAGGTCCAGCTCACAAGAGGGATGTTTTACAATTATTCTTGCATTTGATCCGAGAACATTACAGAACACGTTTTTTTCTGTTTCATTTACTAACGAGTTTCAATCCTTTTTCTTATTTTGTTTTGGAAAATTTGGAATGTATGTAAATTTCTTTTTGTCTTTATCATTTCTCCTACTCTTTCTCACTCACACACTCACAGCTGGACGTGATTGTTTTTTCTCCAACAAAAAATTTAATAACTTTTCAGAGCACACCCGTACTTTTAACTGTACTATATTAAAAAAATTCTAAAAATAATCTTTGAATGATTAGAACCATCACGCTGGGGGCGAGCGAACTTTTACTCCGATGTTGTTTTTATGATTTGTCTTTCTTTGCTCTCTCTCTCTTTCCCTCAAATAGTATCTGTGTGACCTCCGATTTTAATTTTTTATCTAACAATGAACTTTTGGCCATATTTTTTGAATACTTAAACATACATCGTTCAACAGCCATTTTGCTCTGATATTGTTCTAAAAGCCATCCATATCTCCACAATTTTTGCAGCCAGTACGTTAAACTCTTTTGGATTCCATAAAAGGTTTAAGGTAGCAAGAAGGTTTTAGCTTTGTGCATTTGTTGGATTTTTATTCAGATGGCCGCAGTTTGAGGTCTCAGACACGGTAAACCGTTATGTTCACACGTTACTGTACGTGGACAGAGGTTAAAGTTATAGGCTTGACCGGTCTTGGTAATGTTGCTCGAAACCTTGATTTGAAGTCCAACCCACATCTTAGCCAACAACTCCAGTCACGTGATTCAATATCTTGTCTTCTCGTGTGTGTATTTGCAGGTACTACGCTATCGTCCACCCCCTGTCGGCCATGAAGTTCAGCAGCAAGTCCAGGACCAAGAAGATTCTGGCAGCCACGTGGGCCATACCCGTTATCTTGGCCTCCCCTTACACCTTCTCCCGCTCATATCCATTCGTCATCAGCAGCGACATGGGTTCCGTCTCCAGACAGATCTGCAACGACAGGTGAGGTGCTGCCACCTGGGGACAAGGTAAAATTATGTGAATACATTAAACATCCTGCACATGTAAATGCACATAAAGTCAAGCGGGAGCCTGTTGGTTAGAGCGCCGGCGCCTGAACTTTAAGGTTCGCGGACTTGCCGGTTCGATACCAGTGTGGGCGCAGCTTACTTTCCCCAGTTGACCCAAGTGTGATACCACGTGTATATGTTCTGTTTAACGATTAATTTTAGTCTCTACCTGAGGGTTGAAGAAGGTAAAGTAGCGAGCAAAAGGAAATGATTACCAAAGAAAAAACCCAGCCCACTCACACCTCCACTCCCTTCGGACCATAAAAAAATGGCGAGGATCATCAGGGTGCAAAAAACATAAGGTTTCACAAGGAACGTGCTTTGAAAACCCAAATCCAGGTGGTGTGTGCAGATGGGTTTGCAAGTAAAATAAATGTGTCTCCTATCTATGTCTTTTTTTGTCATTTCCCTGGCATTCCACCGAAGACCGTTTATCACAGTCAGAGCTTTGTGACTGCCGCCTTTCGTTTGAAATGTGAAGCTCTTTGTCTTCCATTTTTAAGATTATAATTTTCATTCCTGTCACCGTCTCGCAGAAATCCTCCCGCCAGACAAGGTCATTGCTGTCGTCTGCTAAGTCTAGATGAAAGACAAGAAGTTTTTTTTTTTTTGGAGGGGATGAGTAAAAGAAGGAAGTTCTGGGTACTTTTCTCATGCCTCTAGGTGTTTTTTTTTTTGGCGGACCAGCTAAGACCAGTTCTATCCCATCGACGAAGTTCAGAAGACGATGCAGTCGATGTAAACTTTGTCATCAATTATTTTCCCCATCCCAAAGCTCGAGGTGTCAACGGGCAGGTGGACCTTTGAGTTTATTTCCAAGTCTCACCAGTGGTCATTATTTAACGGGTGGAATATGGCGGAGAAAGATTTAGGCTCCAAACTAACTTTGTTGATTTTATCAGTGAAGAATTGTAGGAAAATTGGCTGCAGAAAGTATAATAGACTTGTCAAATAATTCTAAGTTAATTTTTGTTGTTGTTGTTGTTGTTGTTGTTGTTGTTGTTGTTGTTGTTGTTTCTATGACAATGATTACCTGCATCTCTGGTACCAGCCAGAAATTACTCCCCCTTTAATGTTTTTGTAGTCATTCTGAAGTGATGATTCACGAATATAATTACATCGACTTAGCGAGCAGAAGCTTGCACTACAGACTGGTCTATATGATCTGCCTTCAACTTTCTTTTTTTAAAAAAAACCTGAATATGTAAAGGACGAGGGAGGATCTAACAACAGCGACCAAGATTTGAAAAATTCGTTCGCTCCAGGCATCATCTGTGAACCATAAGCTCCAACGGTCCATTTTGGACCTCGGAAGACGGAGATAAACACGCCTTTGGCAGTTCAAAATTAACTCTATTTTCGTTCTTCTGATGCCTTTTGATGCCGGGAGTGAATGTGGGGTTTGGGCCAAACTAAGGAAAATTGATGTCGGTGCTTCCTCACAAAATATTTTCTCAGTACAAGAAAGTCATGAATTCGCTACATATACACCACTACTCACATCTCACAGATGGGGTGGCGCTCGTTTTGAGACAACTTCATCGTGAATGGAACAGTTGTCCATTGTACGTTCTACAAGGAAATACCAACAAAAATTTTTTTTTCTAGCTGACCTTTCTTCACCGGCGTTCCGATACAAATTGAAGATAATGGATTTTGATGACAAAGGCGTTTCTAGGGCCAATGAAGCATTCATTCATAAACGAATCTCTTCATATGAAAGAAAAATAATGGAGAACCCACTGCTAAGATATTCCATAATTTCAATGCACAAAATATTGTCGTGGGGTTGGATTGTTTATGTAACAACTTTAAACACTTGAAAGATTCGAATTTATTTTCATTTCCGCAACAAAAAACAAAGAAGTTATTGCAAGGAGAACATACAAGGTGTACATTTCGTGATAAACCAATATACCATCAGCGCACCTTGAATTTGCTTTTTAGGCTCAACATTCATGAATGATAAAGGCATACGAAGCTTGGATTAAAAAGAAAAAAAAAAATGGACAGACTACTGATTAAGACTGGAAGCTCTAGGACTCAAACGCCACTCAAATATTAAAAAGCCATTTTATTTTTAGGTTGCTAGCTAAGAGGTGAACATAAATAAGATTGAAATAGTGCGTGCCAGTGTCAACTTCTCCTTCTGCCTTCTGCGACAAATTATGATGAATTTGTGAGCAGTTGCGCAACATCAAGAGGCTTTGGGGCAGCAGACAGAATTTGTGGCGGTAAATCAAACGCTCGAGGGAATGGCTGAAGGAAATATAAAAAGCGAATGCACGACTCTCTTTCCGTCGTGGGTTCCAGACAAGTCGACAGATCGGACCAGGCGCCGACAGTTGTAGTATCAAAGGACGTATTAGCATTCCATCGAGCTCAAAGCCCAGGACCTACTGATGATGGCGAGGGGCTAGACGCCTTGATGACACGGAGCAAGCAAGCTGAGTAGTTCCGTCCACAGAGGAGCACGACTGATGTGAGGGAACAGGTATCGTCCTTAGCAACGACGGTTACTTTCCCAGATTCAAAAAAATTCCTGAGGGTCAATTGTGGGCCAGGATCTCCATGGCAACAAACCCGTTCCTCTTTCTTATTTTTCCTTTTCATTCATCACTCAGGTAAAATATTCCCACCCCTACTTTAACCTTTACCTATCATCGACTGTTTTGTTATAATAAAGGTCAATCTATTTTTCTCTCATCGATGTCAACCTGACCATCATGTCATCACGTGTCACCTGCTGACGTGCTTGCTTGAGCGAACTTCCTTTGATAATCATTTTTTTAAAAGCTTCTTCTTCAGACACCTGACCTTGTTTGCTGAAAACTTCTTCTTCAAACTTAAAATCTCGGTTTACTTCCTTTCCGTGAAAAAGTAATTAAAACTTTGCTTTAAACGCCGGCTGGTCGGACTTTGTGGAAGTTCCGCCACAGGCTTTCTAATCGACATGCACCTTGCCTCGAGTGGGCGGTGTTCGGAAACTCTTCACTTTGAGGTAGTCTTTTGTCTGACCTCAATCTCATCGGCATTGAAGTAAAACTATTTAGCGTGAAGGTTTGTGGGAGGAAGGAGATTTAGAGGAAACCCGATAACGAGGGGAAATGGAAACGGGGAATTGGTGTTTTATGCCGAGCCAGCAACTAAGGGTATATCACAGCAAGGCAGCCAGCCCTGTAAATAGATGTCACACGCAGAGAAAGAACAATATGCCCAAGACGAGAGCTGAACCCAGGACAGCCAACCCTCACAGGCACTAACCGTTGCGCCATCGGGCCACCCCTTTACTTTGAAGGGACCTTGACTACAAGGAATACGTTGTATTTTTAGTTATTTATTTTTTGTATTTTGGTATACAGTATAGGACCCTGTACAAATGATCCCTCCCAAACAAACAAACAAACAAACAAACAAACAAACAAACAAACACTCATAATGCTCATATAGTTTCTTCTGTCTGCCAGGTTTGACGAGATCGACGAACTGATGTACGGAGCAGGCACCACGGACCGCTTTCGTCGAGGGTTTTTCGTCTTCCTGTTCTTGATCATGTACCTCCTTCCCATGCTCGTCATCTTAGCCACGTGCGTGCGCATCGCCGTCTGCCTTCTGCAGCCAATCGCCGTGCGCCGCTGGCCGCCCGTCTCGCGCAAGGAAACGGGACGACGTCACGAGGAGAACAAGAGAAAGGCACGCTGGGAAGGGTTTCTCTCGCGATCTGTAGATTTAGGAGGAATAACGATACATGCGCCTTCAACGAAACCAACATTAGCGACCCTAACCCTAACCTCAAGGTAGAAACATTTTCCTACTTAACGAACCAACTAACGAAGGAAGGAAGGAGGCAGGTCCTGCTTTTCTATGTACTTGAGAGTGCAATCTTTTCAATGCCTACATCTTTCTTTCGTTCTGAAATTCACGCTTTTTTTTATTAGGTCCTTTTTTCAATTCATTTGTTCTTTGATTTTTTTTCTCTTTGCTTTATTTATTTTCTAACCCTCCTTATTTACTTTGTTCATGTATTTATTCTTGCTTTATTTCTTTTTCTTTATACTTTCGTTTATTCATTCTTTCCTTTATTCTTTTTCTCTTCGTTCGTTCATTTTTATTGTTATTCTTTTATTTGTTGAATCGTTTTTTTCATCAGTCTTATGTATTTCATTCCTACTACCCTTCCTTACTATTGTCTATCTGCTATTCTTCCTTTCGGCACTTACACGTTCGGGATTTTGTGCTGGTTAGCGCCTCATCAAAGGTTGACCCCAGCCGTTAACCCTGACAATTTCTATGGAAGGAAGGGGAGGGTGAGAACGACAGCGAGAGATAGACAGACAGAGAAAGAGAAAAATGAATAAGAAGACGAGGGAAGGTGTGTCTGTGTGTGAAAGGGTTATGTTTCGAAAGTGACCACGTGAAAGTGTTCTCGTCTCTCACTCTCACCTCTTGATGTCCACAGGTGGCTCGAATGGTCATCGTCATCGCCGTGGCCTTCATCGTGTCGTGGTCGCCTCTCTACCTGTCGTCGCTGGTCACCCAGATCCAGAGCATCAGCGGCCAAAGCTTCCTGCGCGAGCGCAACTTCCTCTTCACCATGCTGACTGTGCACTTGTGCGGCTTCGTCAACAGCTGCATCAACCCCTTCATCTACACGGCATGAGCAAGAAGTTTCGCCGCTCCTTCAAGAAGATTCTGAGTGGTTTTATCTGCTGCCGGCTCACAAACAGGTACCAAGACTTTTATGGGTGGGTAATGGGTAAATTATGGATAATTTAGAACTAAAAATATTGGAAAAACCTGGACAGGAATCATGTCAGGACAGGATGAGGGAACACATGAAGTTAGCGGAGGACTGAGTATAGGGTCGCATTGTCCACCACCGACAGAGACACGACTGTCAACTGCGGCTCTCACAACGGTTAGTGGCATAGCAACTACATCAACAGACGAGAGAATGCATGGAGCAATTATAGCAGAGAGGTCAGAGAGTTCAGTCTATGCTGTTGACATCCACATCAAGAAAGTGGTCTGTAAACAAAAGCTACGCGGCGCAGGCGCAGAGAATCCGGAAGCTATCAAGTGACGTAATCGAAACATACATCAACACCAGACGCACATCTACGAGGGAAAAAGATGAAAGAAGATTGAGAGTTGTTGCCCTCGAGCCATTTAGAACATCCTTCAGTAACCACAGACTTTTGTTTAGAGGAAGTTTTAGAAGTCTTAAAAGTACATCCACTCTTGTCGTCTTCGTTGACCAAAATAGACATTAGATGTTCTAACGAATATTACACATTGTAAACAACATTCTCTACAGAATGAAGGAATGAGGAACAAAACAAAATCCTGACAAGACCAGCTACACCATTTCTATTGTTAGTGTTATAACAAATTTGGAAAACAAGATCGTATAATACGGAGATATAAACCAAAACGGTCGGCAGAAGAAAAAAAGTGTAATTTCTTCAGGAGGGGGTACGTCCAAGGCCACGCTGTCATCAAGATGACCAAAAAAATTGGCAAGAGGCAAGATTCAAGAGAAACTATGGCTTCAAAACATGAGAGGTTTCAAAGCAGGTGAAAAAAAAAATTTGTTTTTTTCCGAAATGATGTTTACTTCCTAATTCTCATAATATTCCCAATATTCGTTAAAATTAGATTTTTCGTTCCTTCGGCATCTTCCGTGTTCAGCTACGCAAGAATCCATGGCAGGAATGTCGGTGAAAGTTCATGTATTTTTAGTAACTGTTGACGTGTTTTGACAAGTTTGAAACTTGACCGAGGCCGAGATCTCTCCAGGGAGCGAGGAGGAGAGCCTCGTCTTGACATCTGATGGTCTTCGTGGTCTTTTCGCGACATCAACAACCACAGTACCCGGTAGTTGTTAAAATGTGTGTCTGTCGGGAGAGGGGTGTGTGTGTGTGTAGGGGGGGAGAGGGTCACTGAGTGCGAGAACCAGTCTAACCACGCTGCACTCAGAAAGGCACGTGACACTACCGACCAATGGGCTTGAGGTCAGGAAGACGATAACACGAGTGTTTGTGTGTGTTTCCAGTTTCTTGAAGACCGATAACAGATGTTTTTGAACTATGTTTAGCATCTCAAGCTAGACAGCACGCGACAAGATTTCACAGAAACAAATTTTTAAAAAAGCGAAAAACAAATCTTTCAGAAGTTGTGGCCCAGATTTGGAGTAATTAAAGAATGATCTTGTTTGCACCACACAACCTTCGGGTCTCTCACTCTGTGTGTGGTGTTTTTTTTTCTTGAAACATTTCCAGTTACCCTTTGAACTGGCTTGTTGAACCACACAATGTTTAAAAAGTTACCTTTTACCTTTATTTTTATCTTTATTTTACCTTTTTTTAATCTTTATACTAACCGCTTGATTGAATTCTTTTCTCCTTTTCGAGAAACGAACCAGAGGTATTCAGGTCAGAAGCGAGCTGCAAATACGGTGACTGACGATCCCCGACTTTCAGTCTCTCCCTTGTCTTCCACAGGTTACTGCGCTACCGCGACTCTCTCACGCGCGGCACTTCCGCCGCGTTCACGTCATCGCTACGTCATTCCGTAACGGAAGTTCGCAACGCCGACGACCTTGCCCTCAGCGAGGCCGCCTCCTCCGACGGCTCCCACAGCATCGTTCGTGCCAACATCGTCGCCAGCGGCAAACCCTCGGGTCGTGGAAGCTCCAACTGCAGTCATCATCAGCCTTCTCATCAACGTCATCGTCAGCACGGCCAGAAGGAGGAACAGCTCGTGTCGCTGCTGTGCGTGTCTCCGGAGGGCAAGCAGCAGAAGAAGAACGCGCTGAAGGCCTGGAAGGCGGGGGACAAGAAGGCGTGTTCATCCAACTGAAACCAGTCTACACCAAACCACAACCAGGACGACCGCGTCAACCGGTTCTCCGCGAGGCACCCGGCGGCGACGCGGCGGCAGAGAAGGCGGCAGGCGACGACGCGGAGCGGACCGCACTGCTTCGCGGCGGCAAAGCGGCGATGGTGGCAGATGGCGCGGAGGAGCAAGGGGTAGTCAGCGAGAAGATCCTCCCTTCACATGCTGGGGTAGCCGCGCGCGTGCAGGACAATCATGTTTGTAATGACTGGAGTAAGGTCACCTCCAACGGGGGTTCGCACCTGACCGGTAAAGACTGTTCGTCCATCGCCGACAAGAACGCGGAGGACACTGTCCCTGGCGGAAAAATGTCCAAACACACTACCGGCCCGTGTGATGATATACTTTACATGGGGCTATCCCAAGGTGGACACTGCGTGCAGCTGTGATCACAAGATGGACATTGTGTGCAACTGTGATCACTAGACAATGTGTACAATGTGAAGCTGTGTATAACTGTGACTTACAGAACTCTATTCACCGTTTCCCAATAAACTGAAATGAGGACACACTGTTATTTTTAAAACAAATGTATAAAAAAAACCCACCAAAGATAATTTTAGTATTTTCAACAAAGTCCATTTCTGTGTTTTGGGATAGAAAAACATTTCAGATTATTGAAAGTATTGGGAGGTCTTACATTTACATCAACCATCCATAAGAGTTGCATTGCACATTACAGTTCTTTTTCTTTGCTTTTCTCGTTGTGATGGTTCATTTCATATTCAAACTTTAATCACCTAAATTGACCTATTGTGTTTGGCACAGGACTTCAATGTTCGCACCAATTAAACCGTCAGTCTGAAAGCATTGATTCGTACAATTGAAAGATTGTCTTATATTTAATTTACATAAAAAATGTGTGGTTCCGCTGTACTTCTTTTGTACTCTTTAATAAAATTTGCATTACATTCAAGTATACATACATCCGAGCGCCTTAAGCCTGTTACAGAAGTATACGGGAATCGAATAAAGTCTTTTCCCTCTTACTTTTAAAAAAAATCAACCCCATAAGTGATTCTTGTTTTATTTCTTTAGTTATTTATCGAAGACGGAACAGGATGGCTCATGTTTTGTATTTGTTCTTAAAAGGAATGGTACTCTGCTTCACTGAAGAACCTTCTAGAACTGGTAACTCGTGGCTCCATGGTTAGTTTGGCGAGTGCTTCTACTACTTCGTAGCTCCTCGTCCCATCCCCACATCACATCTCCATCGTATAGCCCCTTTACAGCGAAAAGTTTTGCTTCGATCTTGTCTGCCATAGACAGGCCTTTGTCATAACCATCGTCTCAAGAGTTGCCGTAAACTGGATCACGAGACTGTCGTCAACTGGGTCGCGAGACTGTGGTCAACTGGGTCACGAGACTGTCGTAAACTGGGACACTAGACCCTCATAAACCGATTACACTGCCCGTGTTGCGCGAAGAGGTGACTAAAAACGAAAAAGTAATGGACGGCGGAATGAATTTTCTCATTAGTCAGAAAGGGCTACAAAGCTGGAAGTAGGGGAAGGTTGAGCTTTTTATTTTAAGTCGTCATCAGCTGTCGCCGCCTCAGATTCATCCAGGCCTGGAAACCATTTTTAAGCCCAAACCGAGGCTGTGTAGATTGTTGATTAGCTAACAAGCAGTTGCCTGCCGAATGGTTGCAGTGAGTTTGTTTGTTTGTTTGTTTGTTCTTTGAATGGGAAAGGGTGTCGCTGTGTTTGTTTGCGAACATCTTAACAGCAGTGACTAGTGTTTTGGCGACGAAATCACGTGGTATGTCGGGGCAAGGGAGACAAGGGAAGACACTGGCTCGCAGCTGGACGTTGGATGGGTAGGAAGTAGTATTGGGGGAAGGGAGAGAATCAGTAGAAACTCTTCGAAATGAGTAGTGTGTCCTTTTCTTTGCGGTACGCTTGTTTGTTTGTCATTTCTCCTTCCTTTCAAACACTCACACCCTCCGCTCGCCCCTCCCACCTGTACCGCATTCACGCTTGTCTGGCTAGACCATTTTTATCTTACTATTTTTTTCGCTTGTATTTTGATATTCTTAAATATTTTCAAGAACCTGAAGAAAAGGCTTTTAAAATGTTTTAAGACCCTGCTGCATTTTTCTGTTCTACTGGACAAAAAGTAGCTTTTTCTGGATGATGTTAGTAGATATAACTGAAGTGTGTATGTGTATGTTTGCTTGCTTGAGCCTCTATTTAGTTGTGAGTGTGACAGGGTGTGTGTGTGTGGCATGCTTAAGTATTGAGGACATCTATATCATTGGATGAATACTTTTCACCACTATCACTCCTACCTGTCACCATGCAGCAGACAGCTGTGCACAGCGGGACATCTCACTTCTCGTGCCCTAGATATCTAACCCTCGTCCACATCGCCTCGGGTAGTGTCCTTTCTTTCAACCCCTTTTCCTGTTGGCTCCACTTCAGACGCAGTCCAACTACACTTGAACACAGGTTTCTAGAGACCAAGGCATGGCTGCTGGGTTCACATTTGCTGTCCTTACTAGTTCAACTCTGTTCAAAGAATTTTGTTCTTTCTGCTTTTTTTGTGATGTCTAATCCATGAAAAGATATCAATCAAAAGGCTTTTCAAAAAAGTTGAATTCTCGGAAGGGAACTTTAATATGCGGCTTCAACCTCTGTAATCATGAAAAAGTTCTTTTATAGCAATTTTACACTTTTAAATCACGAAAAGGAAATAAACCCTAGCCAAGATAAAGAATGAGTTATTATGTGCATATATATATGCACGTACACGCACGCGCACGCATAGGTGCACTGATAAATTTCATGAAATAATGATAAAAGTTTGTGTAATTTAGAGAAATAATTTGTGCGATTTTAATCTTTGTTTTTATGTTATTTTATTTTTGTTATCTTTCCATTCGTTTCCTTGTTTTTGTTTATCGTTGAAAGATATTTCAAACGCGCTTTGTCTACAATAGTTATGAATCTTGGATTATCTTTGTAAGTTTTGTGGACAACACAACACAATGTTTCGTGTAGCGCCATAAGCGCAAGCTTAAAAGTATTTTTACCTGTCTGTGATCAAACTGATCTTCAAAATAGTTTTTATTTTTATTATTATTATTATTATTATTTTGTTTATATTTATTTATTTTTTTAGAGAGGTTTGGGCAGGAGGTTGGTAGACAAATCACGTCTTGTTTTCAAATCAGTGTATCGTTTTCATGGAGTGTTCCATAAGATTTTTCATCTTGGGATGAACATATGGCTGAACTAAATAATCCGGTATACATAAAAGGCATTGATATAGGGAAAATTACACACGAACACCTGAATCTTCAGACATAACAATCGCACAAGCAGCATAAAAAATAGAGTAGAAAATAAACAGTAAACAATTAAATTGTGTTTATTGCATATGGAAGGACACTTGGGACGTGGAACTGTCGGGCTGACAGAAGTACAATAGAATACGTGCTTTTACTAACCCTTCTTCTCCTACTCTTCTTCTGTGCTTTGCTCCTGTCTTTCTACATCACCATGTGTACTGCCTCCATCGGAATTTTTCATCCTCTATTTTCGTTCTCCCTTTACTGCGTGTATGCGTCTTTCACTTCCCTTGGAAAATCTTCATTTTCTTTAATTTTTTTTAACAAAAAAACTTCTTTTTTACTGAGACACAGCGTTTTCCTGACAGTTTAGTATTTGCATCGATTGATACGAAATATTCTTTCCATTCGGAGGGTTACGAGCAATCTAGTTTGGCTTCACCAGCTCTGGAATCTTCGTCCCCGATGGTACAAAGAAAAGCCTTGGTGTAAAATGTCTCATCATTTTAGAGGTAATGCCTCCTTTTTCTCCTTCTTCCATAAAGCTTTCACAGTTTTCATAAATCATGTCTGAGATCTGCAGGGTCCATCTTTAGTACTCGTGTACTGTCTTGCCCGCCACACCACTTCTCTCTTTTCCTTCAGTTCTCTCCTTTCATCTCTTGCTCTTGATTGATTCTTCCGCTGTGTGGTTTGCAGGCTTCGACCATTTTCTTTAACAATCAATTAAGTAGAAGAATCAATCTGATCATTTAAAATGAACGGAATGAAGTGACTTGTTTGTTGGACGTTTTCTTTGGCAGCCTCCATCTCGGAAAACGTTCTCGGACCTAGGTTAACAGAAAAAAAAATGATCGTGATGATCTGCTTGGAAGTCATGGCAAAATGGATTGTAATAACTGAGGATGGAGAATTTGCAATGTTTGGCAGAGAGTAATGATTACGGCGTGTAGAGCTCTCCCCCTTTATCACCTCTGTAGTAAGAACCAGAAGATCCATGGTTCAGAATTCAATGGGGCTCTGTGTCCGTCTTTCTTTTCCATATGAGGTATTACTTCGAGATGGAAGCACTTTTCTCTGATGTGGACCAAGTATTCAATCACAAGACAGCTAACCAATACAACCTCGCCCTCTAGTACAGAATTCACGGGATGGTATATTTTGGCGAAAGAAAGACTTGTTAACTTCGTAACGAAAGTAGTTGTTTAAGACCACTGGTGGTGGTTGTCAAACTTTGCCTTGTTGTTGCCGTCGCACTGTCAGTCTTGACCAGTGTCAGGACATCTGTTTATCGCACATTGTATTTTGACCAGTGTCACGCAATTTGTTTCGCACATTAAAAGTACAGACCGGTGCCATGACATGTCATTTTGTCTTGACAAGTGTCACAGCTCATTCTGTTTGTCGCATCATGTGTCTTGACCAGTGTCACTGCAGCTCTTTACCGGTGACTTCTCGGTGATTTCGTGTAATTGTTTTACATATTCGTCAGTGTTTTTAAGTTGACTGTTGGCCAATAAATGGAGTCTTTGAAACTGAAAGTCTTAGTAGACACTGTTTATGTGTGTGTGTGTGGGAGAGAGAGAGAACGCGCGCACGCGCACACACACACACACTTTCCGTCATCTCATGTCAGGATACAAGTAGACCAACAGACATGAAAGTAATGTTTCCAGTTTCATCAACGATGTTTCACTGCAATAACAGTCACGTGTGCAATGACTTATTCTCCGCCTGCCACGACATTGATTGTTCTGGTCCACTTTCCTGTGTGATTTACTTGTAAACTAAAAGTTTCCTCGGGATTGATAAATGAAACAAAGAATCAGGCAAATTAATAATTTAAAACAGTGAGCGATTATTTTCCTCTTTTTTTTATATATTTAATTGTTTATATCTTTAATGAGAAAACAACTTTGATTGCGGATAACGTAACTACGTAAACACACAGAAATGGGAGATAACACGCGCTACCGATTTTTATATGGCTTACGTCCCTTGAATCAGTTTATCTTTTGACAGTTAATAATGATAATGGGAGCCTGTAACTCGCATTCTCTGTACAGTGTAGTGTGTTTAGTGTTTAGTGTGGCCTCTGTGCACAAAATCCAAATGCACAAGTTATTAGTTTGAGTAATTTTTTTATATCTTAACTAAGTTCACTGAACGACATTTTATTTCAGGTGGACCTTTCAAAACATTATCAAATAGACTGGTATAAACGTAACACCAAATTTATTTGTATGAGTTAAGTATTTAATTGCTGTTTATTCGTTTGTGCTCGGCCCATTGAGATATAACTCCACACAAATTGTTTTACAAATCTAATTATTATTATTTAAGGAAGAGAAAGACAGAGGTATAAGTGAATGAGACAATTGGAGCGTAGAACCGCCAAGACCACAAACCAAAGACAGCTTGTATTTTGGAATGACAACCTACCTTAAACGCTTTTCATCTTGCAGGGATACTAACAAATGTGCTTACATACAAAAATAAAAAAGAGTAAAAAATAAACTAAGCAAAACAAGTGCTAGTTACAAGATGATTACAAGATAAAGATAATGTTGTGTGTCAGGGAAATGTCTTATTTCCCTTGTAAGCGTAGTTCGCGCGTGTGTGCGAGTGTGTGCCAGTGTGTGTACCGCGTGAGCATAAAAGAAAAAAAAAGCTTTTAGCATGTGGGCCACTTAATTGCTGTGCTGAACTTTCTAGTGCACGGACAACTCTCTGCCATGCTTATCATGTAAGTGTTCCTCATGTGTGTATCATTATTGGTCTGCACAGACAGTCCGATGCTGCTCGTTCATGAATTCCCATTATCATTCAGGGAAAGTACTCTGTGAACAGATATGTCAGGTGTGGTCTGTAGGTGGGAGGGCAACGGGTAAAAATATGGGTGGATAAGTTCGCCACTGCTTTAGTGTGAAAGTAAGGAATTTCACACGTTATACGATCCCCCCTGCCACATTCGCACACACTCACATACACACACGCACACACACACGCACGCACACGCACACACACGCATGCACCACAGGGGACTTACCCCACTCCAAAAAGAAGTGGTAATGAGAAGCTTGTAAGGGAGATATAAAAAAAGAGCGCCCGTCAGTACTGTCAGAGTTCCTGCCCCTGAGACCTTCATTTCCTTTATCTAGATTGCTTAAACTATTAACACACTTTAAAAGATATCTTAAGAATATTTAAGATTATTTTTTAATTATTTTAAAAAATTTTGTCGAGGGTATTGGATTCAGTTTTTGTACAATGATGGAAATTTTTTTTATTGTTGTTGTCTGTTTAAAAACAGCTGAGAAAAAATTTATTACTACAGACTTCTTTATTATTATAGCTTTTATAAAGATCTGTGTATATAAATTATCATTATACACGACGGACCAGTAATGTATCTATAGGTACCTAGGCACTGTTTTTTCATTGCTCAGAATTGATGAACATAAGCTATACACTGTTATACCTAAGCTGCCATAGAGGAATTTTGAAAATCTGAGTTTTGTAAGTATTTCAGATCGCAGCAACCTCCACTTTTCCATTCGTTTCAAGAAAAGTCGTTCATCCTTATGAAGTTAAAATCTGCATCTGCACGCAGCCATCATCATCCACTGCGACATCGGGACAACAGGTGACGTGTAAAGAACTGTTGGAGGTTGTCATTTCTTGACGTCGGCGATAACAGACGTCGCACACAACGTCGTTATCGCTGCGACTGTTATCGATGAGTCAAGCTCGACTGTTAGGTTTGGCAGTTGAGTTCGATGGGAACACACCGACTGGTACAGTCTTTAAGATGTCTTCACAGCCCAAGCCTTATTTTCAAATCCCTGAACGGCACAGGGCAGCGGCTACAGCAGGTTATAGGAAGGTAACAAGATATGTTGGAACTGTATTCTACAACTTGTTTACCATCATTTTTTCTTTATTTGTTTTTAGTTTTGCTTTTTTGTACTCTAAGTCGACTGAGTCTTTCCTTCGCAATTTTCACCGCGCGGTGTGCCTGCCACATTAATATTTCATTCACTAAACAGTTTTGTAATGTCTGCGATAATTTTAATATAATTTTTTGATTGTAGTGTTTCTGTTTTATGTTTCTAATTTTTTTTTTTTTGGTGACAATTCTCTACAATAAAAAAAAAACTATTTGAGATTTCTTTGATATTATAATGGCGAGCTCAACTGCACTTATACTTTCAAAATATATATATATATTACACAATTGATGTACATTAAAAAGACAATATTAAAAGTATTTTCTAACACTTTCCTGGGACCATGCCTGTCAAACTTCAGGCTTTCTTTAGTGATGAAGAGGCTGGTATTTTTGTCATGTTCTAGGAGTAGGTTTATCTTAGCCTTTAAGTTATTTAGTCTTACTTGATACAGAAATGAGAGATGCCGGTGTTGATAAGACTGTACATCATGCTTTATTCTCAGTTACACGAAACCTGATCTCGAGCTAATACTACTTTTTATTGGTTTACCACTTTACCAGGATTTGAAAGAGAAACTTTCTTGGAATGGTAGCCTGAAATTAATAATGATAAAAACAAGGCTCGTGACTTGACCTGAAAAAAATTGCTTAGCTCGCTGATTTTTTTTCTCGCTTATTCTACTTTCTCTAAACTTTGTTCTTACACAAATTCTTAATTTTATTTTATTAATGTAGGTGGACCATGGGAGTTAAAGGACGACCTTTTACAAGCTACAATCTAATTTTAAAATTTTATCTACCTGCTAAACCCTTGTTTTTCTTAGATGTTAACTACTTAAGATATCTCAGAGATAGGATGAACAGCTGCTTGAGGTTTTTGGTATTTATTTTTTTGTCGCAGATGCTTCTGCTGGCATGTTTCTCCTTGCTCACCTTGACTTTTGGGGTCACTGATGGCGCTTCTGTCGATCATAGCTTTAGCAAGAGGGAACAAGACTCGAACGCGAATGTCGCAGACCGGAAACAAGAGGGCGTCCGCTTGCCTGTGCAAGACCAAGACGAATTGACAAAAATCATAGAAGCTTCCCAACCTAGGTATCGCAGAATCCTGGAACCCATCCTGAAGAACAGCGAGCACGTAAACCAGGAAGCGGAAATGAAAAATGAAGCAACGGTATCAGACGCAAACGACAAAGCCAGGGGCAGAGGCCCCAATCTTCAAGTTCTTACTGAAAAGGACAGCAAGACTCCGACAAGGGAACGATCTTTGAAAGAAAAGTCGAAGCTAGAGGACACGATGCCACGGACGCCAGCGCCACTCACACAGACAAAAGCCAGGAGGACGAAAGAGGACTCGAGACCATTTTCCGCTGCTGAAAGAGCAGATGTCGCCACGGAAACACAGAAACCGGACAGGAACTTGCAGGGTCAAGACACGGAGGAGGATGGAAGCTTTCCACAACAGCTAAGAAACTCAGGTCTCAAGGACGCCACTTCCGGAGATGGTTCTCAACAGGGTCGTCCCCTTAGCATCAAACCGTTGCGAATGCGCGCATTAAGGAGAAATCTGGAAAAAAAATAGTAAGGAGAAAGAGGAGTACTGGACAGATGACTGATCACCATGAGACCAACTCGAATGCCTTTCCGGCGTACAAATCTGATAAAAATTATGGCGATGTAAGCAATGTCCCCTACAAAGACTCCAGTACCAGCCAAGAAGCCTACGTCCAAGGGGCTCCTGAAGCGAGCTCCATGAACTCGCCGCACGGGGGGGAGGAGAGACATGGGGGAAGCAACGTGTACACGGACAACCTGTTTGCTGCTGCCTTAGCTATTCACAAGAACACCGATATCGATGAGGAGAAGGCTTGGGACGACGTTATGAGTCGTCTGCACAATCCAACGCCACCAGAGACAGACTCTGCCTCACACGAAGAGTCCAAGTTCCATGCTGCCAGTGCTCGAAACACCCGAAAAGAAGCGCTCGACAGTTCGTCGTATACTTACGATCACGACACAGGCAAGTTACAGTCCGAGAAAGGGGAACAGGTCACCTCCGGGTCAGATAACGTAGACAAAGAAGAAATCAATCTCGCTCATAGGGCATCAGTCCCTGAACACTTCGAGGCGACGGAAATTTATCGTGATTCTCTCAGCTCTGGTAGTCCGATTAGCAACTTCGATCGTTACGACCATCAACCGTACATTCAAGACGAGGCGAGCGACGCGGTTGAAGCGCTGACCGACGACACATCGTCCTCAGATGGAGATAATGACCCGGACGACAGTGACCCTGAGGACACGTCTGCTCAGCACTGGGTTCCTGACAGCAGGAAAACGCTAGCTGCTAATTCCTACCATTACACATCTAGTGACAGCCACAGCGAAGAAAGTGCTCACATCCCCAGTGACGAAGAAGACGAGTCTGTTGATGACAACGAACATGCCAGTTATATGGCCAGCAGGGAGTCTCCTGACGACGAATCAGATTATGATGACCTAGTAGACAGTAGGAGTAGTTATAGTGAGAACAGTGACCAACAGGAACTAGATGTCAATAAATACTATACCAACGGACGCTATGGCTATGCAGCCGCTATACCGAACTCGCATCACGATAGTTATGTGGACGACGCCAGCCTTAGCAGCGACGAGAGTCTGGATGGACATAGCGGAGCGGCCCAGAACGAACACGAGTATCTCCACTCAGATTCGAATCATGAATGGCAAGCAATGGATGGCTCAAGCTCAGAGGAAGACAGTGATGAATCGATGATTCAAGGTGAAAACAGCGCAAACATCGATAAGCCGTACTACGCTGTACACGGTGGTGTTGGAGCACATCACTCAGAAGATCAGAGCGCCCTGCGAGAGGATGCGACTCAGTTTAGCTCGTACTCACAAGCTGGCCTCGACAAGAACATGTACAAGCAAGATAATGACGGTCATCTAGTAGACTTGCCCGACTCCGGACACAGTTCGATGGCTAGCGCTTCTTCCGAAGAGCATCCTTACGTCAATGCGATTGGGTCAGGTGATGGGAGACAAGCTAGGCTTGAGCATGCCGATCGTGGCAATGGTTATAACCAGGTAGTGGACACGCACCCAAACTGGGACAGTCATTCCCTTTCTGAATCGGCAGATACGACGATTGACAGCTCCGATATATCCGATGATGACCCTGATGACTCCTCTGCAGAGAACCTCGAGGCGATATCGTCATCTAGCAACCAGGTAGAGCATCCACAACACTTGTCACACTACGCTGCCAGGGGGCACGATTCGGAGCAAGATGAAGTTTCTTCTGCTTACGAGCACCATGGGGACTTCTCGGCCGACCCCCCTGACCATGATGATGATAATGATGATGATGACAGCGCGGCGATTGAAAGCAAAGAATATATGGGGATGACATCGCATGCTTCCTCCCCAGACACCTCTGATGTCACTTGGGGGGAGAGGGAGTTTCCAGCCTATAAGGCGAATCACCATGAGCTCGTGTCCAGCGAGAACGAGAATGGAAGAAGCGCGGTAGACGAAGGTCATTCTGCACTCGGATTCGTACCCAGAACCAACCCATCCTCTGTCCACTCTACTCAAACCTACCGAAGACAAGAATCCATCCACCACTAAAAATCACATTTTGAGCCCTGGCAGGGCAGGAGGTTAATGGCAATAAAGCCTTTTCTGATGTTTGGGGGTTAGTGGGAAAGGTTTATTTTCTTTGCTTCAGACTAGTTTTCAGTTACTGACAGAACTGGTTGAATACCAAACGATATTTAATTACTCGAGAATACGACAAGGATGATCAGCAGACGGAAATTTTGGTCTCGGTTTGTAAGAGAACAGGTACAGGAGGAACGGTAACTGAAAATCTATTCAACGAGTTTTTTGGGATTTTTTGGTTTTGTTTTTATTTGCTTAAATGCTCAGAGATAAGTCAGTACATGAGCCACCCGTGTAGCAGAGCACAAACGCACCCGCATCCAACAATTTCAGAATTCGCGTTAGCAGACAGATAATCTTCTAGGCTGATCATTGTTTTGAACAGAGAGCCAGATAAATCTGGAAACAGCTACCGTTCACATCTACGACTACCACAAAGCATAAAAGTTCATTGTATTAATTTCTGTTATTGAGATCACTATATTCAGTTGTAACATAAGTTAGGAATTCCACAAGACGAAAAAAAATGTAATTCTTTTTTTCGATACAACAGTACTTAGCCGTTGTCTTCTTGCTCCCTTTTGGAAGTTTTGTCATGCGATGATGATGTCAGAAAACTTGACGACAGGGTGTAATGACATAACGATGTACTGATGTAATGTTGTGAAAACCACTTACAATAAAGTGTCCGTTACAGATGGCCGTTGTCCTCTTGTGTTCGTTGATTGAAATTAAGTTACATTCAGTGCAGAGTCTGGTACTGTAATCATTAAGCCAGATTGTTTGCTCGAGATAAAATGAAGATTTCTTGCTTCCGTGGTTGCGAGTGCCTCGCAAATATTTCTCGATTTTACTTTTAACCACATCTGCTCTTTACAACTGAGCCTTCCCCTGCTCCATGAATACGGACTAAATATAAGGTTAGACGGCCCTAATAATTAAATTATCAAATGTGAAAGGAGCGAATTATCGTGAAAGACAGCCTTGGTGAGTTAAATGCGACCGTTTGCTATCATCACCTATGACCTTTCTTTGCAAGATTTGACACAAAACATTAGGTCTGAAAGATAGTAAATAGATAGGACTGCCTCGAAAACCCAATTAAAATTTAATCCAAAATATTTTTACTTCTTCCCTTTAAAAATTTCTGATAATAGACTCAGGCATGGTTTATCAAAAGTCTAGTGGCCGTGGAGTCGGTTTTACTTTCAATGATGTCTGTGATACAAGTGTAACCCAAGGGAAGTTATGACACATGAACCTCAAATATTTTTTTTTAAATAATAGGTTATATTGCCTTGAGAGTTGGGGAAAAGTCAATTTTTTTTCATAAATCCCACAAGGAACTGATGACAAAAAGTAGGCTTCTTGTAGCGATGGATTATAGTTGGGAACTTATAGAACTCAAAATTATGTGAAGAGAAAGGTGAAGGCTGCTCTCTGACCTTTCAGTCGTTGGGGATGGAGTGTGGTGTTAGAGACCTCACTTTTTACTGGAACCCAGTTGCTGTGACAGCGGCGATCACGACACCGCTATAGCAAGTAGGGGACGCAACTGTGTCAGACTCGTACACTAGAACGACAGTTATTTCCCTTTATCTGGAGACCTGTTCGCTGCGCACGTCGTTAGTCACATCTAATTCGAAAATTATTTAATACAGTGATACCTCGGTTCTCGAACGCCTTGACTTTCGACCAAATCGGTATTCGACCAGAAATTCGAGAAATTTTTGTCCGAACAAATATTTGGAACTCGAACAGCCGAACGTCCGAGATGAGCCGAGTTGAGCCGACATGGCGTTCATTAGCTAGCCTTGCTTTGCGTCATCAGAAATGCCATAACAGTAAATGAAAACACAATTACTGTTACATTTTTTTTTGTTTTTTTTTTTGTTTTAAATAAGTACACTTTTATTTCTATTTCCTTGTTGAGATCAATATATTATATACAAATTAGGCCAGTAAATAGCATTTTTCTGGGGCTTGGAACGATTAATCTTTCATTATTTCCTTTGGGTTTCATTGCTTCGGTTCTCGAACAATACCGTCAACGAATTATGTTCGAGTACTGCTGGTCTTTATAGAATGCTGCTTTACTTTGTTTTACAACTCGAAAAAACTTTACATTATAATCGTTCGAATCGGAATTCCGGAAATACAAATATACTCTACTTTCTCACCGACACCAAGTGTCGATACTCTAAAATTAATCTCGTGTGTAGAAAGCGAACTGCACGAAGCCCACGATTCTCGTTGTTACGGGTGTCAAATACCTCACCGCTACCCTGGGTACGAACTCATGCTGTCTTATGGAGCTTGTCGAGGTCAACTCTAGCACGAAAACTCAAAAAATTCCTGTAAGTTTGACATTTGTCATGCTATTGTTTTATTTGAATAAGTGACACCTGGTGATGTTTGTAGGTGATGTTTGATGTTTAGCTAGAGAACTCTTCTTCTTGAGCAACAATAGCAACAGCAAGTAGAATAGTATTGTTCAGAATTATTTTAACAGCACTGAACGCTTTTTTTGTTTTGTGTTTTTTGTTTTTTTGCTTTTAAACACAAGACAGTGAGGAGGGTACATGTTGAATCAACAATGAACTGAGCTCAGTCAGCAAAGAACAGCAAGTAGAAACCACAGGGGGTAGTATGCTCGAACTTGTATAGTTATTTTTTAAACTTTTTTGAAAAAAAAGAGAGATTATTATTATTTGATTAAACGTATTAAAGATTATACCATGCGATAAGCATCCGGTGGACGTTATCTGGCTGGACATTTTCTCACTCATTGAGCAGTGAGCAATCAGGCTATACTAGATGTAATCAGTATATCTCACACACACACACACACACACACACACACACAGATGAAGGACTTGGACTTTTGGTTAATTGCTGCCTGAAAACTATTAAATTTTGATCCGCCTTACCTAAATGAACATAGACCGTGTACCCGATCAAACATCCACATTATTTATTGTACAAGGCAACGTTGGAATCTGTGAGTTTCAACCAGGTCTGCTTAAGTAAAGGAGTGGGCAGTCATAAAATGTGTTTGTCAGCCATGAAGTCAGGAATGATTGATGATGTTCAGCAAGAATAAAAAGTAAACGTCGACCTCTAACCATTGGTTTTCTCTTTTTTAAAAGCGATGACTACGGCTCTCAGATACAGCTCCAGATAAAAGAGTTCGAAAGTGTTGACAAGCAAACCAGAGATCATTGATGAAATAAGACGCTGATAAATTGTTTCTGCGGCTTGAAGTTCAACAACCCGATTTGTAAATCTCTTAACATATCTTTAAGCAAACTGATTTTGCCAGAATTACTGAAGAGATTGAAATGACTATTGACAAAAGCACAGATCAACTCCACTATATAAAAAATAAATTATTCTTACAGACACACTGAATTCTCGTCGTTCAAGATGTATTAAATGTGTCATTTCCAACTATATTAACATCCACGCGTACTCTTCCTTGACATTTTTCACAAGAATTTCTACCGTCTAAACAATGGTCGAGTCGTCTCACTGTAGTGGTCGAGTTGGACTATCACGTCACGTGGCTTTCTTTTCCATTCTGCGGCGTTCATATCCAGTCGTACTCACTATGTTCACCACATCGACCACCGGCACGAAACTTTATTTGCCATGCTCTTGTTTTATTTGAATAATTAAATAATCTTTCAGTTATTCGGCTTTCACTGTGTAAAAAATTTATCTTTTGGCTGACTTTCCATGGAAGCCGCCATATTTTTCTTTTTACACAAGAAGGTGGTGACGGGAGTGTAAGTCCAGGTTAGACAGTATTATTTAACACGAGATTAGTTTAAAATGTTCTAAAACTGCGTTTATAGGCGTCCTATAAAACTTTTAACCAAACACAATTAATTCTAAATATGTCGTGTAGCTGGCCCCTGGACTTGAGGCTGTCTTGGGTTGTCAGCTTTGTTTGAAATTTTAAGCTAAGTAAACAGAAGGATCTTGAACATTTTTGGTAAGCTGTGTTCGTAGTCATAGCAACCCAAAACAAACTTTTTCTCCCTGTTTTCAGAAATTCCCTGCTTGTAAGATTGCTGAGCAGAATGAAACTGAAGTGTATCTTATGTCAGGTCATGCAGGGGTTAGTTTGGAATTCACACCAGGTAGTGTTCGTTTTTCATGTTATGTTGTATCTCTCTTACTGCAGGCATCTGCAGTAGAGGATAATTTTTTTAAATCCTTATAATTTC
>NC_037597.1:6271427-6324740 GCF_003073045.1 Pomacea canaliculata | reverse complement strand
GAAACACTCTCGGAGACAGACATATTATGTTAATTAGAAGAAGTCAGTACATCCTGTTAGTCCAATAAACCCATCGGGTCACAATTATTACTACTCTTCAACTTCCGCAAGTGAACGTTACGGGTCATCAGCCTCGGAAGACGCTGCCACGCCGGGAACTCGGTGAAACATAGTCCCTTGCTACTATCGTCGGGAAGGTGTCAGCTACAAACTATTTTTTAAACAGTCTCACCAAATCATGAACATTACATGGCATGATGGACCAATGCTAGATACCTGTCTAATACTTAGTAAGAAGTTACCAACAAGGGATTAAATTATATTTTGCAGTAACTTCGTGGTTCGTCTGTGTTTAACATTGATACATAATTTTTTTTCTGCCTGAGTGTACTTCATGCACGGCGCAAGTCAATTTGTTCAGAGACGAGAATATTCTTACAAATCTCGCCACAAATTGTTTGAAGTCCTTGACCAGTATTTCTTTCACTATGTCAAGACTCACTGATCACAAGCATGGCTTAGTACGAAGAAGGTTCTGAAAGTGAACAGAAATCGGGTTTAAATTATTTATGTTCGCGTAATGCTATATATTATTAAATGATAAAAATGATGCTAAATACTATGCTAATGTTTATGACGCATCCCGCACCAAGTAGATGTAAACCTTTTCTATTACCCAAAACGTGACCATATTGTTTTCTCCAATTAGTAGATGTATAAATAAAACCCTGGCAATCAAAAACAAACCTGGTTTTATGTTACCGCCGTTTTATCTATGTCTTATTGGCTTTTGCTTTTATCCTTGTTCTTTTTTCTCCACCTTAACCACAATCGTAATAACGTTGTGTTCATCAAAATCAGCTCAACACATATGTTGAAGGAGTTAGAGACAAAAAACAGTACACTTTTTGCTCTACAAGCACAGACTCCCTAACCCTGGGCATTATTACCTACGGCTACCACGTGCTTCACGAAGTCCATTGATTTCCAAGAATGGTACCAGTTTTGGGGCCAAGGTATTCCCAGCGCTTCTTTAAATATGCCGTGGGTTCCGATGTCGGCACCTAAGATAACATTAAAATGGAACATAATTACGGCACGATTGGAGAAAAAAAGAAATATAAAATCGACAAAGCTGACATACAGATTAAATTCAGTCCTAAAGCCCTTTCTCCAAGACGCAGCTAATTCAATATTCAAAAACATTTGGATACCAAAATGTTTTGAAGTCGCATGACTGTGTGTATTGAATAAATATATATGTGTAGTGTGTGTGTCGTCCCATTTATAAGATTATACGGTGCCCGCCTCTGACCTCCAGTTCGTTCCATTCTGCTAACTGATTCACCATTTTCTCCTCAAATTGTTGTAGACTTGCAAAGGTACGAGCTCTTTAATGTTTGCTTCCATAATCCGCAACCATCTAATTCCTTATGATATGCAATTTTTTCCCATTTTAAAATTGAACATTGATGCCGATTTTACCCTGCACTTAATACTTGCTGCCGCGCTTGTCATTATCCATGACGGTCCAGCTTAATTCATCACAAAATAAAAAACAACCAGACAACAAAAAATTTGTAAGTGTAAGCACCTAGTAGTGTACTACAGTTATGCCTTTGTTTGTAGATGGTAGGGTAAACAGTTCCCAGGCTGCGCTACATTTGTAAATAGTTATTAAAGCCCATGGATACAACATAGACAAAACTGTCGAAAAAAAAAATAGACACGAACCCTCACGAAAACAACCTAAAAAAAAAAAAATGTGACGTTTGTACTTGTCGTACAGCTGACATTCTGACCGAGTTTTACCACAAACCGTTCCCCACAACTGAGTGCGTTTGTTGAGTTCAGAACTCTTCTCAAGTGAGGCTTCTCTCAACAACCAAGACATCTGGCTCTGCGCTGCGTATCTCGCTGCAGCCTGCGCCTGCGCATTGTGAGATCTGAGGTCACTCAAGGTAGGTCATGACACTACAACGAGAGGTGTTACCCTAACTGACACTGTCGAGAAGGGCCGTCGAGGCCATGCACATTCGTAGTAGATTCGGATTTCTGGGGGGTGGATTCTCACTACATTGACATCGGGGCCAGGATGTATGACGTAATTTCGCAGCAGCGTTACGGTACCACTTACAGCCAACTGTGGCGCACCTCCCATTGAAGTGCACGTGTAACAGGTACAATGAGGACGAAGAGGTGAGAGGTTGATTTAGTTTGCCGTCTTTGTATATCCCTGTGTGACTCTCCTCACGGTTCGTGTAGGTGTGTGACTGCATCCGCCTAGCTTCGCGTGCTTACGACCTCTGTGTTGTCGAGAAGGAAACTCGAGGCATCGAACACTGGCCTGTACCGGGGCGTGCAGGCGTCGTGGATGTGCCACTAGTGCGAAGTATTCTGACATAATCAACTATGGCGTCGAGTGTTCATATGTGTGTGTTCAGTGTGTCACTCACGTGTGCGTCAGCTGTTGCTGCTTCTTGCTGTAATGATGATTAATAACGAGTATCCCCTACAGTAGACTACAAACTGGCGAACATCAACTAACACAAAGCCTATTTTATAATATAAAATACTGCTACCAAGATTAAAAAAATCAAACTTGAATTTCACCCGATTAAAATCGACCGAATCATAAGTTCAACATCAGGACTGGTATGTAACCCAATAATGTCCTCACATCAGTAGCCGGACAAGCAACAGTACACTCCACCTCGGTTACCTCGGCCCTACATGAGACTGGTACGTCTTACCCGTGGTGTACAACGCTTCGGCTCGCTCCTACAAGAAACTGTAGTCTGTCTAGTAAAACACAAAGCAGCTCGTAATGGATCCACTATAATTTGTCTAGTGCAGTCTAGTCTGAACCCTGTAATCTGCAGACGCAGTTCATGATCTACACACACTCCAGGCACAGAGCAAGGCGCTACACTGCCTACACATCAGAGATGGTACTTGCTGCTTAAGATGAAAACATGGTACATGACTCTACACATAAAATGGTCAGCACTAGATAAGATGAGCAACATTCAGCACACACAAACATCGACAGTCCCAGCACGTCCATGTCGAGAGAGAGTTTACACACGTCTACAGTCGTCAGGACAGCAAGGAACTAATGGGGGGGAAAACTGGCTCAACCTTCGCGGCTCACGTTTATGTCGCCTGAGTGCTTATGGTCCTCACAGTCCCACAGCCAGTATTATCTTCACTGTTCGTGCACATTGGGTGTGTGCACCAGAGTCCTGCCAGTTCGGGTTACAGCTTACTAAAAGACCTTTCCCGATCACGACATATTGTAACGGCATAAGTACTCTAGAATAGAGGGCGCGTTAGCAGAAGATCGAAAACCGGGTTGATCTGGATTTGTAGCGTCGTTGGGCTGGAACTTGTTTCCCCTGAGCAAATGAGTAAAACGACGTCAAATAAGGGGACCGTAAACATATCCAAGAGGAAAACTAACGCCGTTAGAGAAAAAAACGGAAAGCAGCAGAGCTAACGCGGAACCGAAGTGAGAGCGGGCTGTGATTTTTCTCGGGACTTTCTCGGCAACTGCTGCGACAGCGGAAAATATTACGACAAAGTAATACCGTGGTAAACTACAGTGCTGTCTGATTACTTCACAGGAGCTCAGTCGACGCTAGATCATCTCGTGTCGCCGTCGTTCGCACCGTGGGGGAGCCTCTGTGGCTGGGGCATCCCGGCAGTACAGTGATCGTAGACTGGCCCGTTGAGCAGACAAACAACAGTCCCAGAACGAATAAGCAGTATACGGAAAGTCTAATACCTGTTAAACTACAGGTGTGAGGTACCTCACAGGTCGTGAGTTACTGTAAGTCCGTGTCCGCACCGTGGGGGAGGCTCTGTGGCTTGGGCATCCCCGCAGTACCGTGAAGTACTTGGCGTGAGAGAGAAAACAACGTCCCAAACGAAACTTGGTGCAAAGACTGGGGCACCGACCTCTCTCTCTGTCGCCTGGAAGGGACAGTTCTTCACAGCCTGAGAGTAAGCGCCGGTGGAGGAAAGGTTTCCTCCCGGCCTTCCGCTAATCTAACATCATCCTGCCAAACACCCAGGAGGTTGCCGCATGCGCAAGACCGAGACGTTCCACTTGTAAACTGTTGACAGTAAAAACTATTATTTTCAATAATAAATAACTTCGTGGAAAGAAGATCAGTGGACTAAATTAGAATTAGAGGACTTGGGAGGGTCTCAAAGACTTTAATATAAAAAGCGTTAATGTTTCATCAAGAACGAACATTTTCTTTTTATTCTTCATCAGTACAATATTTATGAGAGTCGATTTTATGTTAACGTTAATAGTACGTTGGACGAATGATAATATATTAAATATATCTTGTGTGGCGAATGAAGAGTGAATCTATGAGTGTATACTTGCCTTTGTTTCCATTTGACATTATTTGAATTTGAATAATTATTCGTGCCTCTAAGAGAGTACGCCCACCCTCAAGCGATCAGGATATTTTGGTTTCGTGGAAAGAATGCGCGTGTCTGCGGACGGTCCCGACACATATATCACAATCAAAAAGGACTCCTTCCTATCATTTATTAATGTATCGAACATAAATCGCAAGGGGAAATACAAATCTTTAGAAATTTAACAAAAACGGTTTCCTCGCATGTTCAAATTTCTATTTCGGTCCGTGTGTGACGTCACTACAATTGTTATTGTTTATTTCTTTGTCATAGGGACATAAATATTTCTTTCTGGGGAGCTCATGAACTAAACAAACTAAGCAATGAGCTAAACATCATGCAGTTACACCACGCACTCATACAATATCTACACTGTTAACCCTTCCTCCTAGCAAAGACTATCAGAGGCGTGCGCACATACACATACACACATTCAAACACACAGTATTTATATTTGTTATTCCTGTTTTTCAGATCCAGCCAATAGATTTACATGGAGCTGAAATATGGGGTCTGTGTACCAGTAATGATTGAAAATGATTGAAAAGGTTCACGCTTCTGCAATGAAAAGAATTTTAGGGGTCGAAACAAGGACGCCTAGTTAGCTTGCTGACAAATGGGGAGGGAATGTGATCCCTTTGTTTCTACACCAGTGCGGTGTGTTGGATATTAGCTCCCCTGCTAAAAATGCCACAGTTATCTCTATAATAATAACAATGTTCTCATCCAAAATTTTTACAAATCATTAAAATGATTTTGCTATTTGTCAACTGTTGGAAATGATTTAATTGTCACCGGAAATAAATAAATAGTTGAAAATGCTATACCTTTTACTGGGTGAAAATCGATGACAAAATTTTCTAGACACGCACAAGGTAGTGAGCTTAAAAAAACAATGTGTAAAGAGAATTGAATATGACAATTATACTTATGTGAAAACTTAAATAAACGGGAACAGTGCCAGTAAGTAAACAGTGAAATTTCCATGCCCAAATGACCATTATAAATGAACAATTTTTTTTATGCAAATAAAGGTATATAATTTATAATTTCATATTACATTTTAACATAATGTGTCGTGTATAATAAAATATTGTCATCAGCTGTCAGTTGTCAGTTATTATTAACAGCTTAGCTGCTACACTCGAGTTGACCTTTAAGAAAAATGAAAAGAACCTTTTCAAACGACGTTTGCTGTAACAAATGGGTCTTTATCATTTAAAATCGGCAAGCTTTAAACCAATGATTGTCATTTGACATTACTCTGAAATCCCGATTCATAGCGCACTAAATTATTGTTCAGACTGTAGCTATAGATACACAGGTTAATAATGGCTAGAAAGTGTGCAGTACACAGATAGTTGACATCACTTTCCTTGAGAGCAAACATTTGAACTCAATATAGTGTCAAGAACACAGTTCATCCCAGGCACGGTTCCAGTTCCTCGAGAGAGGCATCCTGATGTCACTCACGGAGTTCGGTTCTCAGCTTGATAGGTTTCGTAGGTGAAGTGAGTCCAGATGTCCCAAATTCGATCTTGTCCTGGACCATAACAGGGCAAAACATTAGAGATAAATGCAGTTTTCACAATCTTTTAATCGCTATGTGTGTTAATTATATATCACCTAATAAATCTTAAATTTTAAGAAATGAAATTTACTTTTTTTAATACATTATGTCACATTGCTGTACGATGAATTATTTTCATGGAGACTGATACTTCACTAGAGTATTATACTTCTATTCACAATAACAATTTGGTATTTACAGTAATTAGCCACAATAACATACACTTACCGGCGTGTCTTCACACGGAAGAAACCGGAAGTGACGCAGGATGCGCACGGCAGCGAGCTTGATTTCCAGAAGCGCCAGACGCATGCCGATACACTGACGTGGACCGTAGCCAAAGGGCAGCTCCAGGAGAATGCTGGGTAGCTTGGAGCTTTTTAGCTCACTAAACCTGTCAAATAAACAATGAAAGACTACAACTTTTGAGATTTTTTTAATATTAGTAAATGACATGTTCAAGACAATATACAGTTCCTTTCAAAAATGTTGCTGTAATCTCTATTTACTCCATATCATAAACCTGCTGGTGGGTTTTTTGTTGCTGTTGTTGTTTAATGAGAACTAGAACCGGAAAACGTGGGCGGATGGCGAGTGTTTTGTGTGGGTGTGTGTCTCACTATGGTCGTTTTTTCTTTAAAGGACCATGCAAATGCAACATTTTTTTCCTTATGATCAGGTTAAGTTTATTTTAAAATCATTCCCAAAATTTAAATATATAATTATGCTTTATTTTGGAGATATAACCCTTCAAAACTCGGCATTCTCACCTGCCACTAGGAAGGCAGAAAATTATTCTTCTTTACTGGAGAGTTCTGTTACGATCCAGTAGTATTTGTAACAGTGAGTGTGGCTCAGTTCATCAGATTTTAAGAAGTGTATTTGTCGTTGGCTGGTTTGCCGACTAAGGGTGGGGACTGTCATTTTGTTTGTTGATTGCTTTTCTAATATTATATTTGCTGCAGAGCGGCAAGTGACACTCCTAAAATGGTCAGCTTCATCAGCTCATCTTCATGCTTAAGAATTTATTAAGGTCACTGAGTACATCTGACACTGTTAAAAGTTACCTTTCAGGCCGGAATTCCTCTGGGTCGTCGAAGTAATCAGGGTCATGCATGATGCTGTAGATGGGAATACCTACTCCCATACCGGCGGGAATGGTCACTCCTTTAATGGTTCTTGACTCCAATGCTTTTCTGGTGATCCTGTGAGGAGAGTCTGAATTTAAGGCTCAAAACTTTATTAAAACGTTAAAAGAGTGTTATTTATAATTATTAAGTACAATTTCAAGAATTTGAACTTGTGTGTGTTCACTGCGTCTCTGCTGCTGACGTTCATTGTGTGGTTGGGAGTGGAGGAGAGAAGATTTAATACTTATTTTATTTTAGGGTCGCTCAGAATTCCTATATACATTTGTGTCTTCTAGTATACTTAGTGTCTTAAACAAGGATTTACAAATTAATGTATATTAATAATCCCCAGACCTCCAAACAAAGCAATAAATGCGTTTATAATTAAAAGAAAAATAAAATAAGACTTCTGTGATACATGTAGACAGGTATGAGAGAAAATAATTGGTTATTACAGTGATGGTTGGAGCCAACAACATTACTGTGGTATACAACTCACAATGGCACAGGTGGGAAGACCCGCAGTGTCTCTTGGATGACGTTGTCCAGGTACTTCAGTCTGCCCACGTTGTCGTAGGTGGGGTCCTCCTGGGTACATGGGTATTGTAACGGATATTATGAGACACTAGATAGACACTGAGTGAAGACTGAGAGGTCAGATAATAAATAGTTCTTTTATTGGTTTAACTGGTTGCTACGTGATGATGAGTGTGATCCAAATGTGGGAAGGTGTAAAATCAAGCGAGACATCAATTTATAACGAGACTATGAAAATCTGTACTTTATGGAGATAATAAATTATCAAAACAAATCAACCTTTATTGTCTCTTCAAGGCATTACAACTAAACATTTTTCCCTTTCTAACAATAACTTCACATACAAACCGTCATGTACAAACCATACATATACACAAACAGACACGCATAACGGACAGAAATACTTCTATATACGACATTCAACACACATGCACACTTACACTCTCTCACACACACACGCATAAAAATCCTAAGAATGATGCTAATTAATGATAGGCATACGAGTGATTGTGCCTTTTATTTAGGATGATGATGGTGATGAACCTTTGAGAGGCAGTTTAAGCCCACATGGCATCTTGGTGCGCCCTCCCGAGGGCAACAGCTGAAAGTTGGGATGGAGATATCGAGGCTGTTTGGTCTGATGATATTCTGGCAGTATCATAAAAGACTGCAAACTTGAAGATTTGTTAACCTGATTGTCATCTACCCAGATACCCCTAACATCCCTGTACTTAGTGTTCTTGAGGCTGAGGTGACGTTAAGGACTCACATCGCCCAGCTCGTCTCTCATCTCCTCGTACACTCGCTGCTGAACGTCCTGGTTCTTGGCCAGGTTGTAGGTCAGGTACTGCAGGGTGGTGCCGTTGTCTTCGTACCCGGCGATCAGGATGACAAAGCCTTGACCCGCAACCTCCTCCCTCGTCATACCTGGGGTTAAAGGGCATGGATGCTTACAATTTGCCGTTGGAAAAACTGTGGTTTGTTATTAACACGTATGACAACAGTAAACTTCATGGGAACAAGACATTATATATACATACATTTTAAAAATGTATTCCTTACATAGCTTTAAAGTGACGTAGAAAAGATTATTACAGAACATCTCACCCCCCCCCTCCACACACACACAAATAACATATACATAACATTCAAACTAGTCGGTAAACTATTTTAGCCCGGCTGTAATGAAGGGTGACTAGTGATGGACTGCTTTGCCAGATCTTCTGCCTGCGCTGCTGCGATCACAAACAGACAAAGGAGTCTAAGAAAAATGGTAGAGAAAACAACTTTTAAGGTTGTAAGGTTCGTTACTCACGTTTCTGACCGACGTCCAACCCAGTGTCCTCGGCATTGACTAGCAGCTGTAGGAAGTCTGTGCGCTGTTGACACGGAAACAAACGATTTTAAAGCTTTTCCTGCGATTCCAATATTGTTTATATCCTTCGACCACCACCAATTGGTGCAACTTACCCTGTAGTGGTGTGGTGGCTTGTGTGCCTCGTCGACCCACAGAGCTATGTCGGCGGGAGCCTTGTGCTCCTGGCAGGTCCAACCAAGCCGAACAGGTCTGTCAGGGTAGAGGCCAGACTAAAGTGTTGCACCCGGCCAGAGGATGGTCGTTAGCCTTGGACGGCAAGTCTCTCTACGAGAAAGACACTCGGAAAAGGAAAACTGACGCCGAAGACGGATGTGCTGGGCCATCGTGCGCTTAACGGCAGCACAACGCACTGACACTCGCATGGAATGGACAACGCTCACTCTAAACGATATGTGCTTTGCCGTGAGGTCCCGCCAGGCGGGTGAAGTGCCGGGCCCTGCGCCTCAACAGGGCCCACCCCATGATACTGGTGGTCACCACGCCCCGATGCGAGGAGCCAGGCTTCGGAGGCGGAGGGAAATGGCTACTGGCCGAAAAGGAACAACAACCACAGAAGAGACCCTGAGGCCTCTCAACATCCTACAGTGGAACGCCGAGGGCGTTTACACCAAAAAATTAGCCCTCACCGAAAGACTACATGCTGAAAAAATAGATGTGGCCTGTATTCAAGAAACACACCTGAACCCCAACCACAGATTTACCATCAGAGGTTACCAAACCTTCAGGATGGACAGAGAAGGAAGACACAAGGGAGGTGTGCTGATTCTTGTAAAGAATAACATCCCAGCAAGAGATTTCCAAGTGGACACGAATCAGCAAGCTGAAATAAATGGAGTCAAGATTACAGTAGACAGCACTGTGCTCAATATCTTCAACCTGTACTGCCCACCCGACAAAGAACTTCCCTGCAGACTCTTGATATCCCTGCCGAAAACTGCTTGGCTGTCGGCGACTTCAACAGCCACTCAACCTGCTGGGGCTTACGACGAGACGGATAATAGAGGAGAGGAAAGTGGAGGACTGGCAGATCGATAGCAAGATGATCCTGTTGAACGATCCAGAAGACCACCGACTTCTTTCTCGCGCAGATGGGTCTCCTCAACGACCCCTGACCTTGCTTTCGCACTGACGACCTCTCCAAGAAAACAACCAGAGGGGTACAGAACCAGTTAGGCGGCAGCGACCACAGACCAGTCAAACTGGCCATCAACTTGCAGTACAGCCCCAAGATTCAAAGACATTCCCAGGTGAATTACAAGAAAGCCAACTGGATACTTTCGTCTCATTGTCAGACCAGTACACCAAAGGAATACGTGTGGCGGACCAGAACATCAAACCGTGCCATCGATGCATTCAACAAGGCGATCTTAAAAGCTGCCTCAGAAGCAATACCAAGAGGCGCACGAAAGAACTATAGGCCATACTGGACAGAAGAACTCCAAGAACTAGAAGATGAAGTCTCCAAGATCAGGGAAAAGGTTGAGAATGACCCCACCATAGAAAACAACATAGCACTGAAAGAATCAAGCGCCAAATACAGAAAAGCCTGCAACGAAGCTGCAAGAAAGAGATGGAGAGAAAAACAGAGGAACTAAATCTAGACAGAGAAGAAAACAAGTTATGGAAGCTGGCAAGGGCGATGAATGATGAAGATACTAGAAGTGCACCGATCGTCATACAACAAGCACAAGATATGCTAACAGGTAGAAAAGCAGCAAACGCTTTCATTGACAGCTATGAAGAGGTCAGCAACATCACAGTACCAGAAGAAAAGAAACAGCAAGTTCATGAAGAAAGAAGAGAATTCAACCAGCGAAAACACCAGGAAGACTATATGAACAAACCATTCAACATGAAAGAGTTTGAAGAAGCAGTCAAGACCCTAAGTCAGAAGAAATCCCCATGACCAGATAAGGTCACCAATGAAATGCTGCAACACCTGGGCCCACGAGCCAAGACCAAACTCCTCGACCTCTTCAACAACAGCTGGAACAGCGGCCATTTCCCACAAATCTGGCGAGAGGCAGACATGGTGCCCGTCCACAAGAAAGGCAAAGACCGAGCGAAGGTGGACAGTTACAGACCCATAAGCCTCACCAGTTGCGTGGGCAAGTTAATGGAGCGCCTCATCAACACCAGATTATCATGGCACTTGGAAAAGAACAACATCCTTACACCAGAACAAGCAGGCTTCAGACAACATCGCTCAACTGAAAGACCAGGTTGCATACATCGCCCAGAAGATCGAAGATGGTTACCAGGACAAGAAGCACACGCTGACGTGTGGATAGACATGGAAAAGGCCTTCGACAAGGTCTGGAAAGATGGACTGAGTTGAAACTCCAGAAGTGTGGCGTAACCGGCTGTATGTACCAGTGGATCTCTCAATACCTGAAAAATAGAAGGCCAGAGTCCACGTTGGTGGAACATACAGCCGAAAGAAGAAATCTGAGAGAAGGAGTTCCTCAAGGGGGAGTACTCAGTCCTACCCTGTTCCTTGTCTTCATAAACGACATCAATCAAGGACCTCCCCGAAATGTCCAAGGAGCCATCTATGCAGATGACCTGGTCCTTTGGTGCACAGAAGAACACCTGACAACTGCCAACTACCGACTCCAAGAGGCGCTTAATGTCCTGCAGGACTGGACGAAAAGGTGGCTTGTCAAAGTCAACCCCAAAAAGACCACCTACACTATCTTTAGTCTGTCCACTAGGAACAGAAGGCCACTCTGAAGTTCGATGGACAGATTCTCCCACTGGAGGACAACCCTACCTTACCTTGGGTAACCTTCGATAAGAGACTTACATGGAAGCCTCAGACCAAAGAAGTCGAAGCCAGAGCCAAGGTGCGACTTGCAATTATGAAGAAGTTGGCTGGCACGAACTGGGCGCGGATGACAGAATCCTCAAGAAGCTGTACACCGGAAGGGTCAGACCAGTCCTAGAGATTATGGCATGACAGCATGGGCACAGCAGCAAAATCCAACTTTGAGAAGGTCAGCAAGGTTCAGAAACCAAGCAGCCAGACTCATCACTGGAGCCATGAGGTCTACGCCCATACAAGAACTGGAGACAATCACAGGGTTGGAATCACTTGAGGACCGACGTGACACAAAGATGCTCGTCCAAGCCGCCAAGTTCAAGAGACTTCCAAATCACCCCATGAGAAACAGACTGGCTCAGCCGACGAAGGGAAGGTTGAAAAGGGGAAGTTTTCATCCACCAGGCTAGGATCCTTGAACGAAAACACCGAGACATCTTGGAACACGACCTCAGAGAGATCCCCCTGTGCCGGACAAACCCAGCATGGAATGAAACTGCTTTCCCCCTGATTCACTGCAGCATCCCTGGTGTCAGCAAGAAAGACTCCCTAGACGCTGTGAAAGAAGTCCTGTACTATGGAGTATATCCACAACAACTTCCCACAAGATCAATGGACTCACGTGTTCACTGACGGGTCAGCCGAACAAGCCGTGAAAAATGGTGGCGCCGGAATTACATCAGGTACCCAGGAGGAAGAGAAGACCGTCTTTCTCTCGCAACCGCCTCTACTCCACCAACTTCAAGGCTGAAGCAGTTGCCATTCAGACCGTGCCACCCACGTTGAAAACAGTCCAGACACCTCCAACAACGTCGTCTTCTTTACGGACGCACTGTCTGTCCTGCAGCCTTACAGACTGCCAGAGACAAGAAACTGAACGACCTGTCCACTGCTCTCTCCTCCTTATGCGGAGACTGCACAGTCGTCTTACAGTGGATTCCCTCCCACTGTGGATTTTTTGGCAACGAAGCCGCAGACACTCTTGCCAAGGAAGGATCCAAAAAAGAGCAGCAAGACAGGTCCACCACCTACAGCGAAGTCAAATCCATCATAAAGGCCAAACAGCACAACCAGTGGCTGCAGCAGCACCCACGTTTCAACCGAAACGACCCATACTACCTGCTTACAAGAGCTGAGCAGGTCATTATTTTCAGGCTGAGACAGGCCACAACCGTCTCAATTACCACCTTTACACCAAGCTCCGAATCGGCCAGACAGACCAGTGCCCGTGCCAGACAGGCAGTCAGACAACAGCACATCTACTGCAAGAATGTCCTATGCACGAAGAACTCAGGCACCGCATTTGGACTGATGAGACGCCAGTATTGAGGAAGCTACACGGCAGCCTGGAGGACCTGCGGCGCACAGCATCATTTGTGCAGGAGGCAGGCGTGTCCATTTGAGTGAACGACGAAGAAGAAGAAGATATCCTTCGTAAAATAAATAATGTTTCACAAATGCATAATTTTTCTCACACTTAACTTATTGCTGGCATCGTACCGCTGCAACAGAGGTGGTAACATCATCCCCCGCAGTTTGAGGTCACTGACCTTTTCGTCACCTATTGTTTGTCGTCTTTCGTCGACCATCCTGTACACGGAGTGGACGAGAAAGTCAGACTCTTCTCCCGATAATACGCCTTTGCCCAGCATCCTTATGAGTTGACTCATAAACGGGAACATTCCTGTAAAAGTTCATTCAAATGTGAAGATCAGTTCATGTTTCTATTTATGTATTGCTACACTTCATGACTAACGTGTCAATAGAGAGACCAAGATTCCTTCATTTTGAAAATATTTACTGTTTAGATGACGACAGGACAATTTAAGGAACCATATTGTTTAAAACTGGAGAAATAAAAGATGCCAGCGTTTGAGTAAACGTATCTTTGAAACAGAAGAAGTGATTTTGAATAAGGTTTCACGATTTCTGCAAACCTAAAAAATTGTTTGTGGCGATATTTACACATAAATAATTTTAGATGTGTTTTTGATACAGTAGTTAAGTGTATTCGGTCTACAAAATGCATGTTTGTACTTACCTACGAATGTGAGCCATAGGTTTCTGCTTCCTGACAATTTGTAGAACATGTTCTTCATGCTTTGGACGAAGGGCTCGGCCGGTTGTGTCTGGGAGTTGGTCTCCAGTCCGAATGCCGTCCCCGTGATCACGTCCATGGTGAAGGCGCCAAAGACACTGAAAGAACAGATGTCAGACTGACCAACGACTTGTGACGGACGTTTTTGTATAAGTTCTTGAAAATAGTCTTTAAGTAAAATTAATTAAATAACGATATGACATTACACAGTTCATGAGTTATACATATTTATATAATATATATTATGAGTTATATATATTTAAAACACGAGTTTTATTATCGTACTTTATTTCTCGTTTGATTTTGTCTTATTTATCCAATGATTTGAGCATCTTTTGCTTTTTCGCTTAGCACGGCCGCGGAATAAATTAGAATATTCTACCAATATCTTCCTTGGACCTGTGCGGTTTAACCAGACGTACTGCTGGGTATCACTCTGTCCACTGTTAAAAAACATTACTTGGGCCAGAGCAATACCAAAAGTGGACTTACTCCTTGGTGTCAATCAATTCTTTGTGATTCGTTTTTTCCCGGAGATTGTCCTTCAGAATTTTAGCACATCGGTCCATGAAATGACTCATCTGTTATCACGAGCGGCAGAAACAAATACATACCACGGGTTAATGGACTGACAGTCTCAACTTATTACAAACAGGACTAGTATCAATGACAAATAAAGGTAATAACATAAAATAAAAGGCTGAGAACTTTTACCTAACTTGAGAAGTACAATTAAACCAACCAAATAAGTACGAAAAATAGTCACGAAACTCTCGGAGACAGACATCAATTTGTATTAAAAGAAGTCAGTAGATCCTTTTATTTGTCCAATAACATGGTTGTCACAAATATACTCACATTCTTCAACTTGCCGGCAGTAAACGTAGGTGTCATTAGCCTACGAAGACGCTTCCACGCTGAACCTCCGGTGAAAAATAGTCCCTTGCTTACTATCGTCGGGAAGATGTCAGCTACAAACTATTTTTAAAAAATCCCAGCAAAATGAACGTTACATGGCATGATGGACAATGCTAGTACTGTCTACATATTTATAAGAAGTACCAACAATGGATATTTTATATTTTGATTACTTACTTCGTGGTTGTTGTGTTTTTAACATTAATAGATTTTTTTCATAACTGTTACTTATGCCCGCGCAAGTCAGAGACGAGAAAAATAATTCTTACGAATCTGTCCACAAAGTTGTTGAAGTCCTTGACCAGTATTTCTTTCACTATGTCAAGATCACTGACAACAAGCATGGGCTTAGATACGAAGAAGATTCTGAAATGTGAACAGAAATCTTTAAAATATTTATGGTCGGAGTGCTATATATATAATATAAAATAGAAAATAATGCTAAATACTATGCTAATGTTTATGACATATACCCACACCAAGTAGATGTAAACTTTTCTACTTACCCAAACACGTGACCATATTGTTTTCTCCAATCTAGTAGTGTATAAATAAAACTCTGCAACAAAAACAAACCTGGTTTATGTTACCGCCATTTTATCTATGTCTTATTGCATTTTGCTTTGTATCTTGTTCTTTTTTCTCCCACTCACACAATCGCAACGTTTGTGTTCATCTAAAATCTGTTCAACAATATGTGAAGGAGTTATGACAAAATAACAGTTACTTTTGCTCCAAGCACAGCTCTAACCCTGGGCATTATACTATGGCTACCTTCTTCACGAAGTCCGTTGCATTTCCCAAGAATGGTACAGGTTTGGGGCCAGGTATTCCCAGGCTCGTAAACATGCCGTGGTTCCATGTCGTGCACCTAAGATAACATTAAAAATAATGGAATGAAGCATGGAGCGATTGGAGAAAAAAATCATTAAAATCATAAGATTATACGGTGCCCACCTCTGCTCAAATGTTGTTCCATTTCTTCTAACAGCTTCCCACTTTTCTCTAAAATTGTTGTAGACTGCAAAGGTAAGGAGCTCTTAATAAGCTCCATAATCGGGTTTTTAGTTTTTGAAAATTATTCCAATTGTTGAGCGATTCATGATACATGAACGTACCACATCCACCATCTTTTTGCAACATCTAATTTCTATATTTATAGCAACTTTAAAGCCATTGATGCAACTTTGACAAACACTTCGAAAAAAATAGACGAACCCTGCGAAAAAAAAAACCTAGAAAAAATATAAAATGTAACGTTGCTATTCTTGTACATCTGACATTTGATCGAGTTGCAGTCTGACTGGTCCTCCACAACAGAGTGCGTTGTTGAGTTCAGAACTCTTCTCAAGTGCAGGCTCCTCTCACAAACAAGACATCTTGTCTGCGCATGCGTATCTCTTGCAGGCCTGCGCCTGCGCACTGTGAATCTGGGTCATCTCAAGTAGGTCATGACACCTACAACGAGGGTGTTACCTAACTGACACTGTCGAGTAGGGGTCGTGGTAGGCTCGTCGTGTGTTGTCACAAGATAGAACAAGGGTCTCAAACTGAAAATTCGGACTCGTGGAAATATTGCAAGAAATAATTTTAGCTACACGGAGTCTGTTCGTATGTCCGAGTGTTCGTAAAGAGGGGGTGGGGGGGCGTCTGTATTTACATGTAGACTTTGACAAAGGTCTTAACCTCCCCACCAGCCCCAAGAAACGATTAAATTCTATTTAAATACGACGCATGCACATTGTAGATGCGGATTTCTGCGGGGTAGGATTGCTCATCACATGACACCGGGCATGATGTATGACGTAATTCACATACAACGTTAGGTACACGTCAACCAACTGAAACAAAGCAGTGGCGCTACCTTGACCTCCATGTGTAGTGCACGTTAATAGGTACAATGAGGACGAAAGAGGTCAGAGGTGAGTTGCCGTCTTTGTATATCCTGTGTGACTCTCCTCACGGTTCGTGTGTATGGTGTGTGTGCACCGGTAGGCTCGTGTGCTTACGTACCTTGTGTTTGTGAGAAGGAAACTCGGGGACCGAGAACTGGTGTACCGGGGCGGTGCAGGCGTCAGTGGATGTGCACTAAGTGCGAGTTATTCTGACATTATTAATCATATGACATCAAGTTGTCATATGTGTGTGTTCACTCACGTGTGTCAGCAGCTAGCATTGGTGCTGATGATGATTACAACCCCGTCATCCCTACAGTAGACTACAATTAGCAAACATCATCTAACACAAAGCCCATTTAACAATAAAATACTGCTCCGCTCGCCTAGGATACAGAAAAATCAAAATTTGAATTTCGCACCGATGAAAAGTCGATGAAATCCTTAAGTCCAAAATCAAGGACTGTGTATGTAACCCGAAAAAGCCTTGACCTTTCGATCCTCACAGCAGTAGCGGCAAGAGAGTGTAACGCCACGGTGTCTTGGGTTACCCCAGCGGTTCTCAACCTTTTACTAGTGGCGCCCCCCTGACGAACAAAGGTACGTCCGCGCGCCCCCCTTGGCCACACAATATAAGCTAATTTCACTAATACTGGTATAAGAAACTTAAAAAAAAAAAATCAATTTCGCGCCCCCCTTGTAAGTACGTTTGAGAACCGCGGGGTCACCCTGTCTCGTGGCCTCGCACTCATGAGACTTCTACTGTACTCTACCCTTCTCTGTTCTACAACGATTGTTTGCTTACACAGAACTTTCTGTCCAGTGAAACACAAATCAGCTCGTCATGATCAACCATAATTATGTCTCGTCATGTTCCGCTATAATTATGTCTAGTTCAGTCTAGTCTATAACCCTGTAATCTGCAGGACGGCAGTTCATGTCTACACATATTCCAGGGACAGAGCAAGGGCACTACATGCCTACACATCTGTTAGAGACTGCTGTAAGATGAAAATATCTGTACATGTACTTACACATAGAGTGTCAGCACTAGTATGATGAGCAACATCAGCCACACAGGAACATCGACGAGTCCCAGCACGTCCATGTTGAGGAGAGAGTGTAACACGTCTACAGTCGTCAGACAGCAGGAGGAACTAATGGGGGGAGACAACTGGCGCAAACCTTTGTCTCACTTGCGTCGCCTGATTGTTTGTGTCCTCACAGTCCCACAGCCAGTGATTCACTTCACTGTTCGTGCACATTGTGTGTGCACCGAGAGGCCTGCCAATCGCCTACAGCTTACTACAGACCTACCCGATCAGCGACATATATCACAATCAAAAGACTCCTTTCCTATCATTTATTAATGCATCGGACATTAAATCGCAAGGGGAAATGCAAATCTTCAGAAATTTAACAAAAAAGGTTTCCTTTCATGTTCGAATTTCTATTTCGGTCCATGTGTGATGTCACTACAATTGTTATTGTTTATTTCTTTGTAACAGGGACATAAATATTTCTTTGTGGGGAGCTCATGAACTAAACAAAGTAAGCAATGAGCTAAACAGCATGCAGTTACACCACGCACTCATACAATAACTACATGTACACAGGGCCGCCGAGAGCCAGCCCGGGCCCCGGGACAGATGACCTCTCCGGGCCCCTTGTAATTGTAAATTATTTTCCCAGTATATAGTGTATGTTTACAATTCGAATCTCAATATCTACACTCAAACTCAACTTCTGCATGTGTAATGCTTGGGTTTTCTGTCCTTAGACCTTTCTTTAAAAGAAAAAGAAAAGGAGAAGAAGAAAAAGAAATCCACTGACCAAGGCCGGGCCCCCTTGACAGCCGCGGGCCCGGGTACACCAGACCCCCCTGTCCCCCCCCCTCTCGTCAGGCCTGCATGTACATTGTTAACCTTCCTCCTAGCGATGACTATCAGAGGCGCGGGCACATACACATGTTTTTCAGATCCAGCCCATACTTTTACATGGCGCTGAAATATGGGGTCTGTGTACCAGTGATGATAGCACTGAAGAGGTTCACGCTTCTGGAATGAAAAGAATTTTAGGGGTCAAAACAAGGACGCATAACTAGCTTGCTGACATATGGGGAGGGAATGTGATCCCTTTGTTTCTACATCAGTGCGGTGTGTTGGATATTAGCTCCGTCTGCTAAAAATGCCACACAGAAGAAAGTCCATTTAATGTTAACTCCACTGCACGAACAAAACAAGAAAACATGGTTACACTTTATTAAGATATTTTTGTATTAATACGGTTTTGGAATGGTGTGGGAATCTCAAGGTACTGGAGACGATAAACTTTTATTTTTTTTTTAACAAATCCTGAAACAGAGGCTGATAGATAGACTGTCACCACCAGCAGTGGCATGATGCGATTTAAAGCAGATCAAGATATTTCCCATATAATACATTCAAGACTCATTTGAAGCAACTACCTTGTCTGGTTGAAACACAGAGACCTATGAAATACTTTCTTAAAATGTAGAATGGGCATAACTGTAATTAAATACTATCAGCAGCGTTATTGCTTAACTCACTCAGAATGTTTGAACTGCCTTTTGCTTTGACACAGTTGATACTGAACAGCACTTTCTCTTTGCATGCCCTGAATATATGGACTTAGTAAACTGTTTATTCCTAAAAAAAATACACTATGCACTCTTCCCTTTTCCATTTCACACTCTTGATGCCAGATAACAGAATGCTAATTATACTACGTCTTTGCTTCTTTTGTTTACCATGCATCAGAGATAAGAGAAGTTGTGGTGTATATTAAAGCCCTTTACATTCAGGAATGACTGATAAGTTGCACAAAGAACAGTCAATATAGTTTCTGTCAAAATGTCCTATCTCTGAGGGCTTCTCCTAAATATATTGTACAGTTTCTGCACAGCTCCGAAGAACGCTATCACTTCTGGACAACATTCAGCAGCACGAGCCGCACACAGGTTAAATTATCGATCTTTTTTATTTCGTCATAAGCCGAATCAGGGGAGATAATTCCCTAGTTCTATAATAATAACAATGTTCCCATACAAAAATTTACAAATCATTAAAATGATTTTACCATTTGTCAACTGATGGAAATGATTTAATTGTCACAGGAAATAAGTAATTAATGAAAATTTTAGACCTTTAACTGGGTGAAAATCGATTACAAAATTTTCTAGAAACGCACAAAGGTAGTGAGCTTAAAAAACAGTATGTAATTGAATGTGACAATTAAACTTAACTGGAACTTACACTAAACGGGAACAGGTGCCAGTAATTAAACAGTGAAATTTCTATGCAACTGACGATTATAAATGAGAAAAAAACATTTTTATGCAAATAAAGTGTATATAATTTATAATTTCATAATATATTTAACATAATGTATCGTTTATGGGTAGGCATAATAAAATATTATCATGTGCTGTCAGTTGTGACTGTTATTTTAGCAGCTTAGCTTGCTACACTCGAGCTGACCTTTAAGAAAAATGAAAAGAACCTTTTCAAACGACGATTGCTGTAACAAGAGGGTCTTTATCATTTAAAATCCGCAAGCTTTAATCAAATGATTGTCATTTGACATTACTCTGGAATCCCGATTCATAGCGCACTAAATTATTGTTCACATTGTAGCTACAGATACACAGGTTAATAAAGGCTAGAAAGTGTGCAGTACACAGATAGCTGACATCACTTTCCGTGAGAGCAAACATTTGAACTCAATAGTGTGAGGCACACAGTTCATCACATGCACGGTTTCCAGTTCCTCGAGAGAGGCATCCTGATGTCACTCACGGAGTTCGGTTCTCAGCTTGATAGGTTTCGTGGGTGAAGTGAGTCCAGATTTCCCAAATTCGATCTTGTCCTGGACCATAACAGGGCAAAACATTAGAGATCAATGCAGTTTGGACAATCTTTTAATCGCTGTGTGTGTTAGTTATATGTCACCTAATAAATCTTACATTGTAACAAATGAAATTTACTTTTTTAAATACATGATGTCACATCACTGTACAAAGAATTATTTTCATGGAGACTGATAGTTCACTAGAGTGTTAAACTTCTATTCACAGCAACACTTTGGTATTTACAGTAATTACCACAATAACATACACTTACCGGTGTGTCTTCGCACGGAAGAAACCGGAAGTGACGCAGGATGCGCACGGCAGCGAACTTGATTTCCAGAAGCGCCAGACGCATGCCGATACACTGACGTGGACCGTAGCCAAAGGGCAGCTCCAGGAGAATGCTGGGTATTTTGGAGCTTTTTAGCTCACTAAACCTGTCAAATAAACAATGAAAGACGACAAATGGTGAGTTTTTTTTATATTGGTAAATGACATGTTCAAGACAATATACAGTGCCTTTCAAACATGTTGCTGAATCTTTAATTACTCCGTGTCATAAACCTGCTGGTGGGTTTTGTTTTTTTTTTTTTTGCTGTTCTTGTTGTTGTTTGAGTGAGAACTAGAACCGGAAAACATGGGCGGATGGCGAATGTTTTGTGTGGGTGTGAGTGTCTCACTATGGTAGTTTTTTCTTTAAAGGACCACACAAGTGTAACATTTTTTTCTTTATGATTTATGTTATTTTAAAATCATTCCCAAAATATAAAAATATGATTATGCTTTATTTTCTAGATATAACCCTTCAAACCTCGGCATTCTCACCTGCCACTAGGAAAGCAGAAAATTATTCCCCCTTACTGGAGAGTTCTGTTACGATCCAGTAGTATTTGTAACAGTGAGTGTGGCTCAGTTCATCAGATTTTAAGAAGTGTATTTGTCGTTGGCTGGTTTGCCGGATCTTACGAACGTCAAGAGGGGCGGCAACTGGGGGTGGGGACTGTCATTTGATTACTTTTCTAATATTATATTTGCTGTAGAGCGGCAAGTGACACTCCTAAAATGGTCAGCTTCATCAGCTTATTTTCATGCTTAAGAATTTATTAAGGTCACTGAGTACATCTGACACTGTTAGAAGTTACCTTTCAGGCCGGAATTCCTCCGGGTCGTCGAAGTAATCAGGGTCATGCATGATGCTGTAGATGGGAATACCTACTCCCATACCGGCGGGAATGGTCACTCCTTTAATGGTTCTTGACTCCAGTGCTTTTCTGGTGATCCTGTGAGGAGAGGAAGGTGACTGACAAGTGTAGAGTGTCAAGTCTGAATTTAAGGCTCAAAACTTTATTAAAACGTTAAAAAAGTGTTATTTATAATTATTAAGTACAATTTCAAGAAGTTGAACTTGTGTGTGTGTTCACTGCGCCTCTACTGATGACGTTCATTGTGTGGTTGGGAGTGGAGGAGAGGAGATTTAATACTTATTTTACTTTAGGGTCTCTCAGAATTCCTATATACATTTGTGTCTTCTAGTATACTTAGTGTCTTAAACAAGAATTTACAAATTATAGTATATTAATAATCCCCCGACCTCCAAACAAATCAATGAATGCGTTTATAACCAAAAGAAAAATAAAATAAGCCCTCGGTGATACATATAGACAGGTATGAGAGAAAAATAATTGGTTATTACAGTGACAGTTTGAACCAACAACATTACTGTGGTATACAACTCACAATGGCACAGGTGGGAAGACCCGGAGTGTCTCTTGGATGACGGTGTCCAGGTACTTCAGTCTGCCCACGTTGTCGTAGGTGGGGTCCTCCTGGGTACATGGGTATTGTAACGGAGATTATGAGACACTAGATGGATAATGAGTGAAGACTGAGAGGTCAGATAATAAATAGTTCTTTTATTGGTTTAACTGGTTGCTACGTGATGATGAGTGTGATCCAAATGTGGGAAGGTGTAAAATCAGGCGAGACGTCAATTTATAACGAGACTATGAGTTGAAAATCTGTGCTTTATGGAGAGAATAAATTATCAAATCAAATCAACCTTTGTCTCTTTAAGGCATTCCAACTAATTTTTTTTGCGTTTACTCACAATAACTTCACATTCAAACTATAATGTAAGTCTACATATACACAAACAGACAAGCATAACGGACAGAAATACTTCTATATACGGCATTCAACACACATGCACACTTAAACCCTCTCACACACACGCAGACAAATCCTAAGAAGGATGCTAATTAATATGGTAGACCTACGAGTGCTTGTGCCTTTTATTTAGGATGGTGATCGCTACTGGCTTGACGGACCTTTGATAAGCAGTTTTTCAGCCACATGGCATATTGTAGCGCCCTCCAGAGGGCAACAGCTGAAAGTTGGGATGGAGAGGGCGTGTTTGGTCGGATAATAGCCTGGCCGTATCATAAAAGACTTCAAACTTGAAGATTGGTTAACCTGATAGTCATCTACCCAGATACCCCTAACAGCCCTGTACTAAGTGACATCGAGGCTGATGTGACGTTAAGGACTCACATCGCCCAGCTCGTCTCTCATCTCCTCGTACACTCGCTGCTGAACGTCCTGGTTCTTGGCCAGGTTGTAGGTCAGGTACTGCAGGGTGGTGGTTGTTGTCTCGTAGCTGCCGATCAGGATGACAAAGCCTTGACCCGCAACCTCCTCCCTCGTCATACCTGGGGTTGAATGGCATGGATGCTTACAAAATACCCTCGGAAAAATTATGGATTGACTGTTATTAACACGTATGACAACAGTAAACTTCATGGGAACAAGACATTATATATACATACATTTTAAAAATGTATTCCTTACATAGCTTTAAAGTGACGTAGAAAAGATTATTACAGAACATCTCACCACACACACACACACAAATAACATATACATAACATATACACACTAGTCGGTAAACTATTTTAGCCCGGCTGTAATGAAGGGTGACTAGTGAAGGACTGCTTTGCCAGATCTTCTGCCTGCGCTGCTGCGATCACAAACAGACAAAGGAGTCTAAGAAAAACGGTAGAGAAAACAACTTTTAAGGTTGTAAGGTTCATTACTCACGTTTCTGAGCGACGTCCAACCCAGTGTCCTCGGCATTGACTAGCAGCTGTAGGAAGTCTGTGCGCTGTTGACACGGAAACAAACGATTTTAAAGCTTTTCCTGCGATTCCAATATTGTTTATAGCCTTCGTAAAATAATGTTTCACACATACATAATTTTTCTTACACTTAACTTATTCCTGGCATCGTACCACTGCAACAGAGGTGGAAACATCATCCCCACAGTTTGAGGTCACTGACCTTTTTGTCTTCTATTGCTTGTCGTCTTTCGTCGACCATCCTGTACACGGAGTTGACGAGAAAGTCAGACTCTTCTCCCGTGAATATGCCTTTGCCCAATCTCCTTATGAGTGGACTCATAAACGGGAACATTCCTGTAAAAGTTCATTCAAATGTGAAGATATGTTCATGTTTCTATTTGCGTATTGCTACACTTCATGACTAACGTGTGAATAGAGAGACCAAGATTCCTTCATTTTGAAAATATTTACTGTTTAGATGACGACAGGACAATTTAAGGACCCATATTGTTTAAAACTGGAGAAATAAAATATGCCAGCGTTTGAGTAAACGTATCTTTCAAACAGATGAAATTATTTTGAATAAGGTTTCACGATTTCTGCAAACCTAACAAATTGTTTGTGGCGATATTTAAACATCAATAATTTTAGATGTGTTTTTAATACAGTAGTTAGGTGTATTCGGTCTACAAAATGCATGTTTGTACTTACCTACGAATAAGAGCAATTGGGTTCTTCTTCCTGACATCTTGTGGAACATGTTCTTCATGCTTTTGACGAAGGGCTCGGCCGGTTGTGTCTGGGAGTTGGTCTCCAGTCCGAATGCCGTCCCCGCAACCACGTCCATGGTGAAGGCGCCAAAGACACTGAAAGAACAGATGTCAGACTGACCAACGACTTGTGTCAGACGTTTTCGTACAAGTTCTCCATGCGAGGAATCAATGCATAGTCGGACAGTCTTACGGACACTCGTGTGAATTGTATAGCACCAAAAATTAGCAAACAAATAACACGTGCTTTATGTGTTAACACATCCTGGGACTTCACACATCCGACCGCACCTGGCGCTCAACGCCTTGCACGAGCTGATGTTTGCTGCAGTGCGAAGATTATTTTCGGCCAATATTTGCAAATAGAACCTGAACTTGAAAATAGTCCTTAAGTAAAATTAATTAAATAACGATATGACACAGTTAATTAGTTTTCTATGAGTTATATATATATATATTTAAAGCACGAGTTTTCTTTTCGTACGTCATTTCTCGTTTGATTTTGTCTTATTTATCCAATGATTTTAGCATCTTTTGCTTTTTCGCTTAGCAAGACCGCAGAATAAATTAGAATATTCTACCAATATCTTCCTTGGACCTGTGCGGTTTAACCAGACGTACTGCTGGGTATTACTCTGTCCACTGTTAAAAAACATTACTTGGGCCAGAGTAGTATCGAAAGTAGACTTACTCATTGGTGTCAATCACTTCTTTGTGATTCGTTTTTTCCCGGAGATTGTCCTTCAGAATTTTAGCACATCGGTCCATGAAATGACTCATCTGTTATCAAGAGCGGCAGAAAAAATACATACCACGGGTTAATGGACTGACAGTCTCAACTTACTACAAACAGGACTAGTATCAATGACAAATAAAAGTGATAACATAAAATTAAAGGCTGAGAGCTTTTTCCTAACTTGAGAAGTACAATTTAAATAAGTACGAAGAATATTCACGAAACTCTCGGAGACAGACATCATGTTGCATTAGAAGAAGTCTGTAGATCCTTTTATTTGTCCAATAACATGGTTCTCACAAATATACTCACATTCTTCAACTTGCCGACAGTGAACGTAGGTGTCATCAGCCTATGAAGACGCTTCCACGTTGAACCTCCGGTGAAAAATAGTCCTTTGTCTACTACCGGCGGGAAGGTGTCAACTATAAACTATTTTTAAAAAATCTCACCAAAATTAACATTACATGGCATGATGGACAATGCTAGTACTGTCTACATATTTATAAGAAGTACCAACAATGGATATTTTATATTTTGATTACTTACTTCGTGGTTGTTGTGTTTTTAACATGAATACATTTTTTTGCCTGACCATTACTCATGCATGCGCAAGTCAAATTTGTCAGAGACGAGAAAAATAATTCTTACGAATCTGTCCACAAAATTATTGAAGTCCTTGACCAGTATTTCTTTCACTATGTCAAGATCACTGACAACAAGCATCGGTTTAGAGACGAAGAAGGTTCTGAAATGTGAACAGAAATCTTTAAAAGATGTATGGTCAGAGTGCTATATATAAAAAATATAAAATGATGCTAAATACTATGCTAATGTTTATGACACATACCCGACCAAGTAGATGTAAACTTTTCTACTTACCCAAACACGTGACCATATGGTTTTCTCCAATCTAGTAGTGTATAAATAAAACTCTGCAACAAAAACAAACCTGGTTTATGTTACCGCCGTTTTATCTATGTCTTATTGCATTTTGCTTTGTTTCTTGTTCTTTTTTCTCCCACTCACACAATCGCAAACGTTTGTGTTCATCTAAAATCTGTTCAACAATATGTGAAGGAGTTATGACAAAATAACAGTCACTTTTGCTCTCAAGCACAGCTCTAACCCTGGGCATTATACTACGGCTACCTTTTTCTCGAAGTCCATTGCATTTCCCAAGAATGGTACAGGTTTGGGGCCAGGTATTCCCAGGCTCGTAAACATGCCGTGGTTCCATGTCGTGCACCTAAGATAACATTAAAAATAATCGAAATTAAGCACGGAGCTATTGGAGAAAAAAAAATCATAAAAATCATAAGATTATACGGTGCTCACCTCTGCTCAAATGTTCCATTTCTTCTGACAGTTTCCCCATTTTCTCCCAAATAGTTGCAGACTGCAGAGGTTCGGAGCTCTTAATATGCTCCATAATCGGGTTTTTTGTTTTTGTAAATTGTTCCAATTGTTGAGCGATTTATGATGTATGAACGTACCACATCCACCATCTTTTTGCAACATCTAATTTCTATATTTATAGCAACTTTAAAGCCATGGATGCAACTTTGACAAACACTTCGAAAAAAATAGACGAGCCCTGCGAAAAAAAAAAAATAAAAAAATAAAATGTAACGTTGCTATTCTTGTACATCTGACATTTGATCGAGTTGCAGTCTGACTGGTCCTCCACAACAGAGTGCGTTGTTGAGTTCAGAACTCTTCTCAAGTGCAGGCTCCTCTCACAAACAAGACATCTTGTCTGCGCATGCGTATCTCTTGCAGGCCTGCGCCTGCGCACTGTGAATCTGGGTCATCTCAAGTAGGTCATGACACCTACAACGAGGGTGTTACCTAACTGACACTGTCGAGTAGGGGTCGTGGGAGGCTCGGCGTGTGTTGTCACAAGATAGAACAAGGTTCTCAAACTGAAAATTCGGACTCGTGGAAATATTGCAAGAAATAATTTTAGCTACACGGTGTCTGTTCGTATGTCCGAGTGTTCGTAAAGAGGGGGTGGGGGGGCGTCTGTATTTACATGTAGACTTTGACAAAGGTCTTAACCTCACCACCAGCCCCAAGAAACGATTAAATTCTATTTAAATACGACGCATGCACATTGTAGATGCGGATTTCTGCGGGGTAGGATTGCTCATCACATGACACCGGGCAGGATGTATGACGTAATTCACATACAACTTTAGGTACACGTCAACCAACTGGAACACAGCAGTGGCGCTACCTTGACCTCCATGTGTAGTGCATGTTAATAGGTACAATGAGGACGAAAGAGGTGAGAGGTGAGTTGCCATCTTTGTATATCCTGTGTGACTCTCCTCACGGTCCGTGTGTATGGTGTGTGTGCATCGGTAGGCTCGTGTGTTTACGTACCTTGTGTTTGTGAGAAGGAAACTCGGGGACCGAGAACTGGTGTACCGGGGCAGGCGTCAGTGGATGTGCACTAAGTGCGAGTTATTCTGACATTATTAATCATATGACATCAAGTTGTCATATGTGTGTGTTCACTCACGTGTGTCAGCAGCTAGCACTGGTGCTGATGATGATTACAACCCCGTAATCCCTACAGTAGACTACAATTAGCAAACATCATCTAACACAAAGCCCATTTAATAATAAAATACTGCTCCGCTAGCCTAGGATACAGAAAAATCAAAATTTGAATTTCGCACCGATGAAAAGTCGACGAAATCCTTAAGTCCAAAATCAAGGACTGTGTATGTAACCCGAAAAAGCCTTGACCTTTCGATCCTCACAGCAGTAGCGGCAAGAGAGCGTAACGCCACTGGGTGTTGGGTTACTTACCCCAGCGGTTCTCAACCTTTTACTAGTGGCGCCCCCCTGACGAACAAAGGTACGTCCGCGCGCCCCCCTTAGCCACACAATATAAGCTAATTTCTCTAATACCGGTATAAGAAACTTTTAAAAAATGATCAATTTCGCGCCCCCCTTGTAAGTACGTTTGAGAACCGCGGGGTTACCCTGCCTCATGGCCTTGCACTCGTGAGACTTCTACTGTACTCTACCCTTCTCTGTTCTACAACGATTGTTTGCTTGCATGGAACTTTCTGTCTAGTGAAACACAAAGCAGCTCGTCATGATCCACTATAATTATGTCTAGTGCAGTCTAGTCTGTAACCCTGTAATCTGCAGGTCAGCAGCTCATGTCTACACACACTCCTGGCACAGAGCAAGGGCGCTACATGCCTACACATCTGTTAGAGACTGCTCTAAGATGAAAACATCTGTACATGTACTTACACATAGAGTGTCAGCACTAGTATGATGAGCAACATCAGCCACACAGGAACATCGACGAGTCCCAGCACGTCCATGTTGAGGAGAGAGTGTAACACGTCTACAGTCGTCAGACAGCAGGAGGAACTACTGGGGGGAGACAACTGGCGCAAACCTTTGGCTCGCTTGCGTCGCCTGAGTGTTTGTGTCCTCACAGTCTCACAGCCAGTGATTCACTTCTCTGTTCGCTCACATTGTGTGTGCACCGAGACGCACTACAATTGTTATTGTTTATTTATTTGTCACAGGGACAGAAATATTTCTTTGTGGGGAGCTCATGAACTAAACAAAGTAAGCAATGAAGTAAACATCATGCAGTTACACCACGCACTCATACAATAACTACACTGTTAACCCTTCCTCCTAGCGATGACTATCAGAGGCGAGCGCACATACACATACACACATTCTAACACACAGTAGGTATATTAGAATTGTTTTTCAGATCCAGCCCATAGTTTTACATGGCGCTGAAATATGGGGTCTGTGTACCAGTGATGATAGCACTGAAGAGGTTCACGCTTCTGGAATGAAAAGAATTTTAGGGGTCAAAACAAGGACGCATAACTAGCTTGCTGACATATGAGGAGGGAATGTGATCCTTTGTTACTACATCAGTGCGGTGTGTTGGATATTAGCTCCGTCTGCTAAAAATGCCACACAGAAGAAAGTCCATTTAATGTTAACTCCACTGCACGAACAAAACAAGAAAACATGGCTACACTTTATTAAGATATTTTTGTATTAATACGGTTTTGGAATGGTGTGGGAATGTCAAGGTACTGGAGACGATAAACTTTTTTTTTTTTTAACAAATCCTGAAACAGAGGCTGATAGATAGACTGTCACCACCAGCAGTGACATGATGCAATTTAAAGCAGATCAAGATATTTCCCATATAATGCATTCAAGACTCATTTGAAGCAACTACCTTGTCTGGTTGAAACACAGAGGCCTAGGAAATACTTTCTTAAAATGTACAATGGGCTTAACTGTAATTAACTACCATCAGCAGCGTTATTGCTTAACTCACTCAGAATGTTTGAACTTCCCTTTTGCTTTGACACAGTTGATACTGAACAGCACTTTCTCTTTTGCATGCCCTGAATATATGGACCTTTGTAAACTGTTGATCCCTAAAAAAATAAACTATGCACTCTTCCCTTTTCCATTTCACACTCTTGATGTCAGATAACAGAATGCTAATTACACTGCGTCTTTGCCTCTTTTGTTTACCATGCATCAGAGATAAGAGAAGTTGTGGTGTATATTAAAGCCCTTTACATTCAGGAATGTCTGATACATTGTGTAAAGAACAGTCAATATAGTTTCTGTCAAAATGTCCTATCTCTGAGGGCTTCTCCTAAATATATTGTACAGTTTCTGCACAGCTCCGAAGGACGTTATCACTTCTGGACAACATTCAGCAGCACGAGCCCCACACAGGTTGAAATTATGGCAAGTACAACGGAGACACCATCGCTAAAGGCTTCTCTTTAACTTAAAGTGGTTGTACATCCTTGTATGAGCCGGCCATATTGCTGCCATTGTCAATGCTTTGCCCGCGGCAGTCGGATAATGACGTGGTGCTTACTAACGGTCACGAAAAACCTTCCCGGTTGCTTCCCCAGCTTCCTTGTTGTAAACAAATTCTAGAGTTCTTTCGTGCACTTTGTATTTATCAGTACACGCATTTAACAATGATGCAGTAGTACTTGACTGTCTTCAAGGCTGGTGCAGTCGTACCTGACAGTGGCTCTCTCTCTCACATACAAGCAGTCCAGCAAATGCAGAACAAAAAGGATGTTTCATAATTGTGTTTATCTAGTTTATGCTAGCAGTAACACATAATGAAATTAGTATCTTCTTTTAAATTAACTTTTATTGTTTCGTCATGTGTGTGTTGCTTGCCAACAACCATTTTTGTTTGGGAATGAAGAAAGATGGAAGGTTCACAAAAACGGAACGTTAGTCAGTCCTGACGCCTGGATGCTCAAAAGTATTTGAATACTTCTCCTATTGCAGAAAGTAAAATTTAGAGGGAAAAAAGGGATTCATTTGTTTTAACAATTAGATGGAAGATATAGTCTCTTTATATTGTCATGTTTTACTTTGTTTTCTATAACCATGTGATTAATCCCAATTTCATATATATATATACAAAATATTATTTTGTGGAGCCCATCTAATACCACAGAACAACTGTACATTCGTCAAAAGTTAATTTGAAAGTTCACCACGAGTTATATGATGCAATTTTAGCTTTGAGATACTGTTGGTACAAATCATTTATATATTAGACATATTTGTCCTCTTATTTTTTTTATAATACCTTACTCAGCAAAAAAGCCCTATATAATGTCTTTAAGAAATTAATGCAGGAAACAAGTTCCCCATTCCACATTAGTTTTATTTCTTGAGCAACTGTTTTGTTAAGCAACGCAAAAGGACATTTTCATATGATGTCAGCTGTAACCAGTTGGGCTTTGTCTTTGAGGATCTAAAAGCTTTAGTCAAATGACTTCAACTTGACAATTCTTTGAAATCTTGGTTCACATCGCTCTTTATTACATTAATTCAGTAATTTATTATACTCACTATATTCGAGATATATTGGGTAAAGAGACAAAGATTATATATAAAGGACAACAAATACAGTTGAAATCGTGCGATAGTGTGAGACAGACAGTTCATCCCAGGCACGGTTCCAGCTTCATGAGACCTTCTGACGTCACACACGAAGTTCTGTTCTGAGCTTGAGAGGTTTCTTGGGTGCAGTGATTCCAGTTGTCACAAAATCGATCTTGTCCTGGACCATCACAGGGCAAAATATTAGAGATCAATGCAGTTCTGAAAATTTATTAATCTGTGTTTTTTTAATATGTTTCCTAATAATGCTGAAATTGTCACAAATAAAATTTTACTTATTTAATAGATGTTGACACATCGCTCTTACTTAGTCCTCTTTATACCTATGGGGTATATAAGGCAGCCACTAAAGACTTTCATTTCTGTCTGTCAGCAGCAAGTTTAGCCATGCTGTTCCAGGTCAGATTGTTGATCTTTCCCTGCGCATCGTTGTGTTGGATAACGTAATCTTAGTCAGCAATCTTAGTCTTCCAGTGCAGATGTAGGTGTCCAACGGATTTCTCTTTTCTTGTCATATGTTGTTTGTTTTTTATGCCAGTCCATGGCCAGTGTTAACAGGAAACGTGAGAGAACTGATCCTAGTTTGACACCAGTGGTAATGTTTGAAGATGTCCGTTAGCTTGATGTTGCTACAAACCTCTGGCAGTAACAGATTGTACACAGTGCTTTTATTATAATTTACTATTTTGAGGTATTCCTTAGTGATGCATAACGACTCTCGGTGTATGCTATCAAATACTTTCTCAAAGTCTATAAACGCAGTTTTAGAGTGATTTGATTACTGCATGCCCTTCCTTTTCGATGATGATGTCATCAAGAACAGGGGTGAGCCTATTCAAAATGATTCTACTGAAGATTTTGCTTGTTTATGAGAACAGGGTTATACCCCGCGTGTTGTTGCAGTCACCTTTCTTTGGCAGTTTAAAGATGATTTTTTTAAAGATGAAGTTTTTTTCCATTCAAGTCAGGGGGGGGGGGGGCAAGCTTGATGAACCTGGAGTTGTGCATGGTATACATCAGACATTCGCTGGTTGACTTACATACTAATAGGTAGTTCTTTGAAACATCGCAGTGCAATGAGTTATTTTCATGGAGGCTGATTCTTCACCAGCGGATTATATTGCTGTTTACAAAAACACCTTGATCTTAAAAAATTATTAGCCACACAATTAATAACAAACACTTACCGGCGTGTCCTCGCACGGAAGAAACCGGAAATGACGAAGCATGCGCACAGCAGCAAACTTGATTTCTAGAAGCGCCAGACGCATGCCGATACACTGACGTGGACCGTAGCCAAAGGCCAGCTCCGAGAGGATGCTAGGTAGCTTGGAGCTCTCTGCCTCGCTAAACCTGTCATGAAATGTAAGACGACGAATTATGTGTGTGTGTGCTTTTGGACACAAGTAAACGGTGCATTTATTCAAGATAATATTCAGTGCCTTCATAAATACCAGTTGCTACAATCTCTATTTTACACCTTGTCACAACCCTGATGGCGTTTTTATTTTCTTGAATGACATCGAGAACCGGGAAAGGTGGGCGGATGGTGTTTTGCATGGGTTAGGGCGTGAGTGGGAGCGGTTCACAATGGCCAGCTTTTCTTTGCTGCAACATCACTGAGTGCAACATCCACTAGAATAAATGGCAAAAATTAGGATTGAGAGAATAAGAGTGACTTTTGCTACCTAACCGTTTTCCTCAATGCTGTGCGTAAAGTCCTGATCAGACTTATTAAAAGTATAAATTATTCACGTCAGCAAGGGTTTGTCCGCCTCAATTTTTGTTTTTTAGTTGTTCTGCGTAGGTTTTTGATTCAATTATGAATTAGAAAGTGTTAAATTTTAAAAAAACGTATAGTGAATCTAAATGATTGTTAGATGTTAAGGAATGCAGTTTTCACTCATCTTTCATCTAAGAATTTATCAGGTCTGATAGCGTTAGAAGTTACCTTTCAGGCCAGAATTTCTCCGGGTCGTCGAAGTAGTCTGGGTCGTGCATGATGCTGTAGATGGGGATAGCCACTCCCATGCCGGCGGGAATGGTCACTCCTTTGATAGTTCTTGACTTCAATGCTTGTCTGGTGATACTGTTTTGAGGAGAGGAAGCAAAGTCTGACTATTAAGTGTAGAGTGTCGGGTCCGAATTTTGAGCTCGTACACTTAATCAACAAGTATACAATGTTTTGCTTATAAACATTACTCTAAGTATAATTTTTAAGAATATGATCATGTGTCTGTCCACTGTGCTTCTGTTTGTGACGTACTTGTTCACACATGTGGTTGAGAGTTGAGGAGAGGAGGGTTAATACTCATTTTACTTTCTGCTCTCTCTCAAGTTCAGAACAGAAATCCTAGGAATGCATGCCCAAAGAATTGAAAAGGAAAATGGGAATATTTTGATAGGCTTACAAAAGTTTACATATCGTTGGTATTAGAACAAAAATTGCAGTGTTTCTTTCTCGCAAAATGTGTATATATCTTTGTCTTCCTGTAAATCCAGTATCTTAAACAAAGATTTACAAATTAATATATTTTAAAAATTTCCTCACCTCCAAACAAATCAACGTAAAACTTTTATGTTTAAAATAAAAACTTTGACTACAGTGACAGTTATGGACAGTTATCAGAGAAAGCCTTTGGTTATTATAGTGACATTCGGAACCGACATGATTACAATGTAAGACAACTCACAATGACACAGGCGGAAAGACCCGGAGTGTCTCGTGGATGACGTTGTCCAGGTACTTCAGTCTGCCCACGTTGTCGTAGGTCGGGTCCTCCTGGGAACATGGGTATTGTAACGGAAATTATGAAACACAATAGTGGACACCGAGTGAAGACTGTGAGGTCAGATCATGGATAGTCCTTTTGTCGGTCTAGCTGACCGTCTGTTGTCGGTCTGCTGCGTGGTGATCAGTGTGATCCAAATGTGAAATAGTGTAAAATAAGGCGAGATATCATTCGAATGAGTTAAAATCTTTTACTGTATGGGGATAATAAATTATAGTGTGGTCGAATTATAAAAGATTACACACGGTTTTAAACTAATAGATAACCTCGTCATCTACCCAGATACCCCTAACAGCCCTGTACTAAGTTACATCGAGGCTGAGGTGACGTTAAGGACTCACATCGCCCAGCTCGTCTCTCATCTCCTCGTACACTCGCTGCTGAACGTCCTGGTTCATGGCCAGGTTGTAGGTCAGGTACTGCAGGGTGGTGGCCGTTGTCTCGTACCCGGCGATCAGGATGATAAAGCCTTGACCCGCAACCTCCTCTCTCGACATACCTGGGGTTAAAGGGCATAGATGTTTACAACATACCGTCGGAAAAATTAAAGGTTGACTGTTATTAACACGTATGACAACGAGACTATATATTATACATTTTAAAATTTTATGCCTTACATAGCTTTAAAGTGCATTGTATATATATAGAGGATGAATTATTGTAAAATCCCAACTAACAAACATCTTCCCTCCCCTTAACACACACTCAGGACATTTACATAACTTATATACTCACATACATGTATGCATATTTCCAAGCACACAGGCTCTGAACGCGTATCATCAACCAGTGGGGATCACCACGTGATTTTATAAACAAACAGACACATGAGTCCAAGGACAGGGATAGAACATACTGCCAGTACGTCTGTTTGTCAGGTTTCTGTACTCACGTTTTTCATCGACGTCCAACCCATTGTCTTTGGCATTCACTAGCAGCTGTAGGAAGTCTGTGCGCTGTTGACACGGGGAGAAAAACACGCAAAAGTATACTATAGGTCATTATGTCACACACCGCTCGCTTACCTTTCTTCTTATTCTTTGAAAATAATTTTTATAGCTGTTCCTCCGATTTCTGTATTATTTCATCTTTTGTAAGTTAAATAAGGTTTCACACATACATAATTTTGTCTTGCACCCTTAAACTCCCTCCTAGCGTCGCACCGCTGCAGACGACACATAGTTTTTATCTTCACTGACCTTTTCGTCATCTATTGCTTGTCGTCTTTCGTCGACCATCCTGTACACGGCGTGGACGAGAAAGTCAGACTCTTTGCCCGATAATACACCTTTGCCCATTGCCATTATGAGTGGACTCAGGAACGGGAACATCGCTATAAAATATAGTACTAATGTGAAGATCAGATCGTGTTTCTATTTCCGTATAATTACACTTCATGACCAACGTGCTAATAGAGACCAAGATTTCCACTTTGTGGTCGCAAATTCTAAATTGTCTCAGCCAACAAAGTTAGGCTTTAGAATAAAAAAGATATAATGCTGGGTTCGGCACAGAATTTGTTGGCCATCTTAGACAACGCAAAACGCTTAATGAAACCATTCTGTGACCTAGAGTTTACACATTAGACGAGTAGTGCTGTTTCCAGTTCTAAATGTTTAATAATAAACATTTTTACTCAACACATTTAGACCACAGTCAGGCCCCTTCAGATAATTTGAGAAAATAACACCTACAGGCCGACGAATGAACATTGTGAGTAACGCGTCTTTTCAAACTCGTAAAGATTTCTTGACGTCTTTGAATGAAAATGTGATACTTGTAGATTATTGTCTTATCCAAAATACTTATTAGGCAAAATAACTTTATATGTGCTTTTGTTTTAGTAGTTACGTGTGTTTGGTCAGGAAGATGTCTCCTGCACTTACCTGCGATTGTGAGCCATCTGTTTCCGCTTCCTGACATTTTGTAGAACATGATCTTACAACTCTGGATGAAAGGCTCGGCAGGTTGTGTCTGGGAGTTGGTCTCCAGTCCGAATGCCGTCCCCGCAACCACGTCCATGGTGAAGGCGCCAAAGACACTGAAAGAACAGATGTCAGACTGACCAACGACTTGTAACGGACGTTCTCGTACATGTTTTTCATGCGAGAAGTCAATGTATAGTCGGACAGTCTTACGGACACCCGTCTGTCTGCTTGCGACCCCAAGTTAACCAACAAAAGCACGTGCGTTCTGTAGTAACACATCCTGGGACTTCACACATCAGAAGTACTGTGTCAGTAAGCTTTATTTTGATCTAGCTTCCATGTTCTTTTCCAAACGTCTGCTTGTTTTCTAACGTCCTCGATACATACGTCAATACCGGTTGACGTCAATCTCTCTTGTGGTGTCATTCTCTCTTGTGATGTCATTCTCTTTTGTGATGTCATTTCCTATGACCTCAGCTGAACTCTGATCTAGTACTGCTACAGGACCGATTTTTCACAAAGCCTGAACGTGAAAATATTCTTCAGGTATGTCGGAACACGGCCTCTCCTGCTTAATTAAATATCATTGTGATATTAGACAGTTAATTACGTTTTCGTACGTCCTTTCTCGTTAGATTTTGTCTTAATTAACCAAACCATTTTAGCATCTACCATTTGTACAGATCGCAAGGACGCCGGATACTTTAGAATAATCTACCCGACACTTCACCGGATGATGGCTCTGTTCTTGTGTGGTTTGTGGCTGTAACAAGAAGGACTGAACAGTGAACCAAATCGTATCTTTTGGGGTAAATTGTAGTGGCTGTTTCACTGTTATCCTTAGAAAGCATGACATATTCCAGAGCAGTGTAAAAACAAACTTACTCCTTGATGTCAATCACTTCTTGGCGCCTTGTTTTGTCCTGGAGATTGTCCTTCAGAATATTAGCACATCGGTCCATGAAGTGACTCATCTGTTCTCAACAGCAGTGCCACAAAAATAATGAAAAACCAAAAAACAAACAAACAAACAACAAAAAACACGTTAATTTCTCGTCCAATAATATCTTCCATTGTTAATTGTTTTAACCCTTCCTCCCCAACCATAAACTAGAATGTTCTTAAAATCAGTTAAACAGTAGTAGTAAATGTTAAGATACCTGACTAGAGTTAGAGTATCAGAAGGTCAGGAATGTATTAAACAGCCCGACAAATTTTCTTTTTTTTCCAATTGAGTTTTCGTTATCTTAAGTGATATATGTTAAAGAAAATTATTTTTTTTCCTTTTTAGTAAACTTAAAAAGTGTGTTAAAAATTAGATTTTTTAATTTTTAACTTGAGAAGTAAACTTTAACTTATCAAATGGTACAAAATGAAATTACGAAATTTTTGGAAACACAGATGTTGTATTAGAAAAAGTTTGCAGGTCCTTTTGTCTAATAATGTAATTATCATTTACATATGTTACACACACACACACACTTACATTCTTTAACTTGCCGGCAGTGAACGTAGGTGTCATCAGCCTACGAAGACGCTTCCACGCTGAACCTCCGGTGAAAAATAGTCCCTTGGTTACTATGGCCGGGAGGATGTTAGCTAAAATCTATAAAACAAATCCCACAAAACCGAATGTAACATGACATGATGAACAATACTAGTTCTGTCTTCATATTTATAAGAAGTATTAAAAATGGATATTTAATAATTTGATTACTTCGTTGTTGTGTTCAAACCATTATTTAATTTTTATGTGACTGGATATTGTTAACTGTGCTCAAATTTGTCAGAGATGATAAAAAATAATACTTACGAATCTGTCCGCAAAATTGTTGAAGTCCTTGACCAGTATTTCTTTCAGTATGTCAAGATCACTGACGACAACCATGGGCTTGAGTACGAAGAAGGTTCTGAAATGTGAAAAGATTTCTTTAACACCTAATTATAGAGTACACTAAAATACAGCCAAGTAATTTACTAAAAGCATTTATTTTTCTCCATGTTTGTGTTTTACAGCGCCAATATATATATAATGCTGCTAAATACTAAAGTTTATAGCATATACCAGCCACAAGTAGATGTAAACGTTTCTACTTACCCATACACGTGGCCAAATTGTTTTCTCCAATCTGTTAAAGCATCAATAAAACCCTGTAAGAAAAACAATCCTCTTTAAAAGTTACTATCATGCGACGCTCTTTTTTCTTTTTAACCTCGGAAATGGGGAAACCGGGGGCTAAAAATTCAAAACGTGTATCAATTTTCTTTAATTTATATTTGTCTTCTTGCATTTTTTTGTTTTTGTTTTTTGTTTTTTTTTTGTTTTTTTGCTTTTTTTCTCTCTGTTTGTGTCTGTCTCCCCACTTACGAAATCGCAAAGGATTTTTTTTTTCATTTAAAATCTGCTAAATAATATGCGAAGGAGTTCACAAAAAATTACGAAGTCGCCTTTGGATTGTATTGTATCTACCTTTTTGTTGATGTCCCTTGCATTTCCCAAGAATGGTAGAGGTTTGGGACCAGGTATTCCCAGACTCGTAAACAAGCCGTGGTTCCATGTCGCGTACCTGAGATACCATAGTATTGAAAACAAAAAACGCGTTTAATAATTAGCCAAACCGTCATACCGTCATACAGAAAGCACTGCGCTCGTTCAATGGGGAGGAACCATCAAGGACCTGGGTACTCTTCAATGTCCAGGTGGGTTGGGCTCTTTTCCAAGTCGGTGGGTGTAGACCAAGGGTACTCGTGCTGTTCAACATCTACCTAGAGAAAGTCTTGTACTGCAGGACCATCGCACTTCTGTGTTGGTCGTGAGGCGGGGGACCGGGGCTCTCAGTAACCTCCCTTTCGCTGATGTCATGGATATCATGGGGGGGGGGGGTGGCAACAGAGAGTTATAGACCGTTACAGACAAACTCGCCTCCAGCCCAAGTGCGATGGAAATAGAGGTCACCACGGCGAAAAAGCAAGATTTTTGTAAACATCACGTGATCTGTCAAGGCATAGGTTTGACTGAACGAGTACAACTGGAGGAGCTGCAGTCCTTTAATAACGCACACAGCTGTGAGGTACGCGTGAACCCACTGGGACACAGTGCAGTGCCCTGGACTTGACCTCGAACTCAAGTTCACTTTAATCATACAGTGAAGACGAAAGATGTGAGAGGCAGTGGAGGCGCCTTTGTATGTCCTGTGTGACCCCTGTGTGACTCTCTTCACGGTTCGTGTGTTTTATGTGTGTGTGTGCACCCACAGACTCAATGCTTACGTACCTTGTGTTTGATTGTGAGAAGGAAACTCGGGCATCGAGAACTGGTGTACCGGGGCGGTGCAGGCGTCAGTGGATGTAACTACAGCATCAAGCGTCTTCTAACAACGTTGTCTAACTGTACGACGCACAAGCATTATCTCTCACAAAGGCTATTTTATAATTAAAAAAATTATCGTCGAGAGTAGGGGGGGGGGGCCGGGGGTGATTCAAATTTCACACTAACGAAAAGTCGACGAAATCCAAAATCAGGGACTGTGTGTGTAACCCAGTAAGAACTTTGACTCTTGACCTTTCCCTCCTCTCAGCACTAGCGACAAGCAACAACACTGCGCGTGGGTTACCCTGTGTGGTTGCCTTGTCTACATGGAGACTTGTACTCTACCCTTCTCTGTTCTACAATGCTTGTTTGCTCACAAGAAACTGTCTAGTGAAACACAAAGCAGCTAGTCATGATCCACTATAATTATGTCTAGTGCAGTCTAGTCGTGTCTACACTGTACATCTGCAGGACGGCAGTTCATGTCTACACACACACCAGGCACAGAGCAAGGGCGCTACATGCCTACACACCTGTTAGAGACTGCTGTAAGATGAAAACATCTGTACATGTACTTACACATAGAGTGTCAGCACTAGCATGATGAGCAACATCAGCCACACAGGAACATCGACGAGTCCCAGCACATCCATGTTGAGGAGAGAGTGTAACACGTCTACAGTCGTCAGACAGCAGGAGGAACTAATGGGGGGAGACAACTGGCGCAACCTTCGGCTCACTGGCGTCGCCTCAGGGTTTATATCCTCCCAGTCCCTCAGCCACAGCCAGTGATTCACTTCACTGTTCATTCACATTGTGCGTGCACCGACTGGCCTGCCAGTGGAGTACAGGCTAAGAAGTTCGAGTTTGTTTTGCAAGAAGGGAGCACCGCCCTTAAAGACCTACCCGATCCGTGACATGCCAGGCTCAAAAGACTCCTTTCCTATCACGTATTACTTCATCATTAAATCACAAGGTGAAGCCTGAATCTCCAGGAATTATACATTTACGGTTTCCTCACATGTTCAAAGTTCTATTTCGGCCACTACAATATATCGTTATTGTTTATTTTTGTATAACAGATACATTTTTTTTTTTTTGTGGAGTACTGTAACGTTTTTGAGAAGAGTGTTTAAATTTGTCTGCGAGCGCGTGTAAACATCTGCATGTAAACCACGCTCGACGCACTCTTCCACCTTTTTCAGCAAAAAGGTCCGGCCACCAATTAACACATTTAATGTTTAAGAAAGTAATTAGTGATGAAATGTGGATGAAACAAAATAAAAGAACACTACTCCCTCAGCGCCAACCCCCTTCTATGGTTAACAGACGGGCTGGCGAGATGACTGACTGGACCAACAGGTTATATCCAACGAATTATTTCACGAAGTTCGTGAGTCTAAAAACCACATTAAAGCCACATCACTTGTATCGACGAAGCTGATATATTCCAGTGGAATTAATAGCTACACCACAACTCGGAATACAAATGATAACCTCCCTCTGAAGAACGTTGGATATAACGTTGAAGCAATGCACACAATGTTTACTCTCTACAGAGCTCTTTACTCTCTCGTGCTCGGTCTCGACTGTCCCGAGAAACGTTAGGTCCACTAGCTTACTTGCTTCTGTCTCCTCTGTTGACCAATCAGGTCCTTCGCGACCAGGTAACTAGGACGACCTCCTAACAGTCTTTCTTGGAGACTGTGCCGACCAATCATCAGTACAATGTTACAGGGTCGGCATGGCTTCTCCCTCCATTGACTACCGTCGTCCTAGTTACGCTGTGTCGAGCTCAATTACGTCATTTCATACATGACGTAAAAGAATGAGAGCTGACGCGGCTCGCGCGACTGCTCTTCCCTGACTACAAGGAGAATTAAAAATAAATGAGAATCTAACCAGACTCGCCAGAATCGCGAATCGTTACAAGTACATAAGCTAAACGACTTCATCAATGAGGTAAGCAGCATCCAGTCACATCCCACACACCCATACAATCATTCAATTTAAAAACTAAGAAAGTTTGTTAGTGTGAAGCTGGTATATTTAATATATCTGCTGTACTTTTGTATACTTACAGTAGCTAAACAGGATCGTAAGCCATAGACGAGAGATCCATTCTCTTTAACTGCACTAACCCGTTTATGTTCTAAATCGAGTACACAAGGTATGTGAACCAAAATTACAATAAAAAACTTCAATATGCGCAGGAAAAAAGTCAGCGAAACATACAAGCATCAGGAATTTCATGAATAAGTTGATAATTATTACTGAATACTTTATAGACTAAAGCAAAGTCTGGCATAATAATGTAATAATAATGTAATAATAACAATATATGGTTTGACCACCATTATCGTTTTAGTATATCAGGGGTTATATTGTATTTGACATTTTCTCCAAAGCACACGGACGTTAAGCAGGTAAGTAAGCGTCTTTGTGAAGGTAAGATAAGCTCTTGCCATGGCGTCAACATCTCTGTTGTCTCCTTCAGTTAAACCAGGAGGGCGCTCTCACTGACTGTTGCGCAGTTCAGTCCCCACGAAGATTAGTTTATCAGGGGAGGAAAACCTTGCTGAGGTACTGAAAGTGATCATTTCCTGTAAAAAGAAAAAGGTACACGTTCTTTGCCAAAGAAGTATTATTCAAATGGAGCAAAATGACAGTAAAATACAAGGTGCTGTCCCATTTTAACTTGGGATCGGGTTGAAATGGTTTGATTAATGTTGTACTGGGGTTTTGGTACTGTACTTCATGCTCTTCTCCCTTGAGTATAGGTATTCGCTCTGTCTTTAATATTTAAAATGAGTTAATGAGTTAGTTTCCACCCCTCTACATACACACTCTTTTTTTAGCCGAAAAGATCTTCACTGAAAACATTTTATGTATTGATGAAGCTCAGCTGCTTCTGTGGTGGAAATAACATTGGAAGAATGCTGTTGCTGTTGAAACCGTTTTCTCGCTGAAATATATTACTCTTTGCCACAAACGATAATGTTAATCTTTGCGAGTAACGCCTAACCACTAGTTGGTCCTCCTAATTACAGAAAAAATAGAAATCGTTTTTAATAATGTCTATGATGATTACTTACAGGGGTCTCCGGCACCTTAATAAACTTGAACCGTCGGACAATGGTGACGGCGGCCATCTTGGCCTCGTACAGCGCCAGTCTCATGCCGATACACTGACGAGGACCCATCCCGAAGGCCAACTCGCGTATCAGGGTTGGCATGTCCTCGTTATCAAACCTAATAAACATAGAGGCAAAAAAACAAAACAAAACATCAACAACAAAATACCAAAAACCAAAAACAAAACAAAAAATCAAAAACAAAAGACCAAAAGCAAAACAAAACATCCCTAAATTAAACTTAATTTTTAACCCCCGTTTATCCCTTAATGCAAATCTCTCCCATGTCTTACGATTAATTACAGCTTCCAGTGGACATCTCAGCAACACGAAGCTTAGGTATAGGTCTTCAAGTAAGGGGCGTAGCAGTTCATTGAAGAATCTGGAAGAGGTTGACATGAAACTATACTCCATAGTGTGTTGGTTTACTGTGAGTTTACCTGCAGCAGTCTGACGTTCTACGTTTCCCATCCCTCCCTTACCTCTCCGGAAGGAACTTGCTGGGCTCAGGGAAGATCTGGTCGTCTTGCATGATGGAGCAGATGGAAACACCGACAGACGTTCCAGCCTGGATGGTGACATCTTTAATGGTTGTCGTCTCGGCTGCAATGCGAGTTACCCTGGCAAAAACAGTTGAATATTTGATTGGACTGACTCTACAAGAACATTGATTCGATTAATTAGCTCACAGCACGTACAAAATTACAGATCTTGACAATGTCTTATCACTCATAGTGTCTGTTGTAGCAGTCAGCGTGTCTGTTATGTGCGAATATATATGTACATGGTTTTTACAACAACAAGAAGGAGTCTAGCGAAAACAATACCGTCTACTCTAGAGATAAGAAGACCCTCTTTAGGACTCGAACTATCCACTTCCAAACTCCAGCTTACAATGGGGCCGGTGGAAAGCATCGCAGCGTTTCTTTAAGAGTGTTGTCCAGATATTTCAGGCTCATCACATTCTCATAGGTAGCTGTATCCTGCAAACAAAAATACCGTAAACACCGGAAATTAAACTTCTTAAGCTGTCAACAGATCTCAGCTGCTATTTCTTCAATAAAACCAACTTCCCTGTCATTTCCCATCCCTCTTCTTTCCGCGAGTAATACAAACTGCAATCTGTGATAAAGATATGACTTACACATCAGGAAGACATGCGCACTGCATGCACTTACATCGCCAATAGTTGTGATGATCTCGTCGTAGAGTTTCTCCTGCTTGTCAGGGTTGACGGCCAGTAAGTAGATCATGTACTGTAAGGTCGCCGCCGTGGTTTCGTAGCCAGCCAGAAAGATGGTAATACATTGTCCGATGATTTCATCTTTTGTCATTTCTGAGAAAACATGAATATGCAGTAAATTTACCTCGGGAGAAAGTCTTCCTATTTAACCAGGCATTAACATGGACGAAAGAATTTTTAAGAATCTTTAAGAGTTATAGAGTTTTATTATATAGAGTTTCATTAACCTGTTAAGAACTGTCGCTTAACTCTGTATTAAATAAGACTTGCTAATACTGTCTACACACGTCTGTCTTGGGGCTTGGCGGCAATGTCGGCTTCTGAAGCTTCTGAGTCCAGCAAGAGCTGAAGAAGGTCTACATGTTCCTGAAATACATTTAAAGACATGCTGAAACACACTTTTGCAGGTTACTTCCTTTTTATAGTACATCAATGGAATTGAAAAATCACCGAATAGATGGACGATCCCTTCGTGATTTTTTTTAAGGATCTTCCAAAAGAAGGACCTACCATTAAAAAGGCAACTAAGGCAAATCCTTATGCGAGGTCACAGTAGAACACCGATTTGGGATGAAAGTGTGACCTTTAATGTTGTGAACAGAGAAGATGGCCTATAAAGGGATAATAAAGACATTCTAAAGACTTAAGTTCTCTTTTTTCATTACTGCAGTATCAGAGGTCACATGACTTACTTTTTGGCCACTCTGTTTCCTTTCCTCTATGAGGTTGTTAATTACACGTATGACAATTTTGGCATCTTCCCGTGCATCAGAAATTTGGAAGAATCTCAAGGGTTGCTGAAGACATGGAAAAAGTGCTGAAACGAGATAATTATTTCGTTTTCATTTTGTATACGAATAAGGAAATATTTTTACCACCTTTTATTGTATGTGGGTCTAGCAGAAGGTATTACAATATTTGCTTGATTTTTTAAAATAAATTTTCTTGCATTGCGCAATTTTCGGCCTAGAAAAAAATGAGAATAATTTGTAATTTGGCTATGATATCAAAAGCTTGTGTCTTATATCTGGGTCATCTGAAGCGAACGACATTTTTTCTGTTTGGCTCACTGGGAACCTTTTGTTCCCTTCTGCGTCGTTTACTTACTAATAATTAAAGCAAGTAAGGTCATGCTGGTTGATTTTCTCATGAGATTGATGGCTGCCTGCATAAAAACATCATTCTCGTTTGTCTGGAAGTCGGTCTCCAGACTGAACGCTGTTCCAGCGATGACGTCTGTGGTGTATGCTCCAAATACTCTGGGCAACAGAATTATAAAATCCGTTAAACTCGAAAATTTTTCTGATTACGACAGATGTCAACCCACTGAGCACTAATAGATTATTTCACTTCTTGCGTTTTGAAATTTGCTTCTTATTTCATTAAAAAAAATTTTTTAGTCAGGACTCTATGCTGGTTTGTCTGCGTTTTCCTGTCTGTCGAAGACACGTGCTCGAACAGGTGTTGACAGACCTCTTGACGTCCACAAGTTGTCGCTTTTCTGTGTGTCTCTGTAAGGCCTGAGATAGGCTGTCACAGCAACGGTTGACAGAAGGATTCATCTGTAAATGAGATCACAAAATATTTCTTACAAAACACAGTTCCTGCAAACTAAAAAGTGACTCGCCAATTATTAAATGTCTACGCCATATATCGCATGCGTCCTTCATCTGAAACATTCATTTATACAACATTAGAGCAATATAGAAAACAGGTATTTTTTCCAAACAGTCTGTTGTTTACGCACTTCAGTCACGTGGTTGAGCACACAAGACATCTAAGTTACTCGCTAAGTTGCTGACAAGTTGCTGACCAGCTTCAGCTTGCCAGTGCTGAACGTCGGCGTCATAGTGTGACGTAGCCGCCGCCATGTGTCGCCCTTAGCCCCAGCCACAGACAGGTTGGCCGGGTAGAGAGTTGGACGTGCGATGACGTTGCCCTGTCAGCAGACGTTCACAGGACATGAATGTGTAAGAATGAATTAGAAACCCTCGTTAAGATCGTCAGCAAGAAAGACGGATTTCATTCTCCCCTTGCAGCACATGATGGACGAATTGAATTTTAAAGTAACGATACTATTATATAAATAAAAATCGTGTGTGTCTGTGTGTTTGTATGTGTGTAGTGTAGTGCGTGTGTATTACAGGTTTATAAGGAGACTGCGCTGTTTTTTAAATGTGGACAGTGATAGCATACTTACTGTTTATTCAAATAATACGTACGCGATCTGTGAAGTTGGAAAAATCTTTCACAAAGACTTCCTTCACGATATCCAAGTCAGTGGTCAGAAGCACTGGCGCCCTCATGAAGAAGCATCTAAATATAGTAGCATGGAGTAGGATCGAGATTAAAAAAAATTATGCTAATTGGAAAAATATGTCTGTATTCGTGTCTGTACCTACTTTGCTTGCTCCATCTTAGTTACAACTGTTTCTAGTTGATGACAGCTGGTCACTACAATAATCACATCACCAAGTCTTGTATTGTTTAAACTTACACTGAATACAAAATCTTCCACATGCCACGTTTACTAACATCCTTCTCATCATCAGGTGTCATTGCCATTGTCACCCACACGCTCACGTTTATCAACACTCATCAACATACCCGAAAGTTTTTCCATACTGTCTACTCCAGTCGACCAGAGTGTTGAAGATGTTCTGTAAAGGTATACACAGCAGAATCATATTCATGACCCTCGACCACAGGTAAAAATACTTTGAAATATCATACTTTTAGAAATCTATGTTTACTCTTGCTTTACACGCAGTGTTAAGTACAGTTGAGGGGAGAGGGTGGTGTCACGTGACCGTGGCTTCTCAAGATTCACGGCAGTAGTGAGCTTGTTGAAATTTCTTTGAGTCAGTAAACTGCGGGGAATGTGTGACTTGTATCTTTTAGATAGCAAACTGTTGTGACTTAGTCTGCTAGCTGGTACCTAAAAGTAAACTTGTGAGAGCATCACTACCTACTTAGTTCTCTTCTCTCTCCGCTGTTTCATCGACAATGATTACAGGTAATACCGTCAGAATAAGTGTCTGAGGATGTTACACGATGGACTTTTTGTCTCACCTTCTTCCGAATCTCAATCAGGTTTCCGAGGAACGGGACCGGGGTTGGTCCTGGTATGTCACACCTGGTAAATGTTGAAAACGTCCACGTGCCATACCTGCCGGTAAGATGTAGACAAATGTGAAACAAATGATAACAAATGATAACAAATGATAACAAATGATAATAAATATTCGCTTGTCTAGCGCCTTATTATCCTCATCCAAAGAATGTAGGATCAGTAAAATTCTGAGTGATGCTGGAGTACCATACCTCATAATTTATACTGTACGATAAAGATCACAACTTCTTTAGGACTTCTTTACGGCTTGGGAGGACTTCCATTGCTGTGGTCTCACAGATCAAACACCTACCATTAGCCGTTACATAAGTGTGAGCAAGAATTTTATCGCAAAACTGCTTCTGGGTGTTTGGAGTTAGACTGCAGTATCGACATTCCACAAGATATAGCAGCTAGAGTTTCCAGGACGGGGGAGATCAGGGTTAATAACCATTATGGGTACATAGGCTAAGGCAGACCTGGGCAAACGCCGGCCCGCGGGCCGGATCCGGCCCGCCTCCTGTCTCTGACCGGCCCGCCCGCTGACCCGCCCGCCAATAAATATACTACATATACAGTATTGGGTATAACTGAGTTAACTATATTAGTCCGGCCCTCTAGAACCATCCCAGTTTCTCATCCGGCCCCTTGGGAAAATTAATTGCCCACCCCTGGGCTAAGGGTTGTATATGTACCCATAGTGCACCTAGAGCGTACTCAAGCGTGACCTTCGGGATCCTGCTGGCGAAGGCAGCTGCGCGCTGAGAAAGTACACTATTAACACTGTCAGGGTGAAAAACCAGGACACTTCCCACACATGGGCAGGTCTTTAAAAAGCTAGTACTGCTGCTGCTGCTAACACAAGAAAAACAAGAACATACCTGCTAGAATTAAGTTAATAAATGTAATTCTTTTGATATCACGTGTGTATACTTACATGTACACGAGCAGGACAACCAGCAAGAATAAAGAGGCAGGCAGAAGCCAGTCCATGGCACAGCTGATCTCCATTTGACAGTCACTCAGAGCAGTTTACATGAGTTTGAGAGAAGATGTAAACTCTCTAGTGCTCTGTGAGGATGATAAAACACTCGTTGTGCTGCAGTGGAATATGTGATTAGCTTCAGTCAGGGTTAGTCTAACTGCCTCTGTACCTCGTCCTGCGGCTCGCTGGCGTCTGACATTCCGCGCGTGGCGTCTGACCCACACCTCAGTGAAATACAGGAACGAGGCAAGGCTCGACAGACCGCCTACTCTTATTTTTGAATGACCGCTGTTACTCCACAAAATGGATTTCCTTTTACAATAGCTTCACAATGGCCAATGCAGAGATAAAAAATATAAACTATTTTTAATCGAATCACATGCGCTGCAATCGTTTCTTATCCGATTAGACCGCCTTTGAAATGAAAGCATCTGGCTTCGAAGCTAAGTATAAACCTTTTATTATTGTTTGTCGCCGAAGTCTTCCTACCTGAGTGAAGTGAGTGGTATCGCCCTTGCGAGGAAGGTAGGAGTACACGCCGTGCGGAATGCTAGCGGCAGTCTTCTCCAATTACTACCCGTACAAAAGGCGGTGTGGACATCACAGGCACCGCCGAGTATCATGGCCATAACACGTCTCCCTCACCCGACCATTGTACTTGCTGTAGGGTCTGAGTGCTGAGGCGAACGACTTCTATCTGAACACACTGTCAGGTTAGGACTGAGTGTATTCTCCACAAACAAGCAAAACTCGAATATATGAAGGAGAGAAGAATGAACAGCGCAACAGATACAAACATAAAAACAACAGAATTTTCAAACTTTAATTTTATTGCTTTTTTATCTGTCTTTTTTATCTCTTATCTTTCTTTCCTCATAAGCGGGGATATCAATATACGGCTTGCCAAGTTTTGAGTGCGACGTGCATGTACACTAGTGTTCACACTGTAGTATTATTATTTTATTTTCCGGTTGCTATGTACGCATTGTTTCTTACACTCTGCATCTGGAAAATGACAGTCGTGTCCTGAATGTCCACATTGCTTCCAGGCACCCTGCAGGAGGTCGCGACGTCGAGTTCATCGGGAAGGGACAGGCGGCTTGTTCTCAAAATCAAGCAATTCGGAATAGCATATATACGAGATACTGGAAAATGCTAGACTTTGTAGGACTCTGGAGGGACAGGAGATACCTGGATAGAAAAATCGCTTTGGCAGAAGGTGAATGGGTGCTGTGCCACAGGCGTGAAGTGATGCCCACTTGCGTCGTTCAAAAAGTACGGACACTGTACCCAAACCCAGATGCAGTGCCGTATGTCGGTCACCAATGGGAATAATAAAAAAAAACTAAACAAGACGAATAAAACCTAAGTTTAAAAATTCCATTGCGTTTTTGTTTGTGTTATTTGGGTTGTTTGCCTTTGTCTCCTTTCCTGTCCTCTCTCTCTCACAAGGGAGAACACACAAACAAGTCCACGGGTGCTAAACTGGTCCTAACCCTTTTGATTGTAGAAGTCTTCTCCGAGTCCAGTTCTCGGTTTTATGGACTCAGGAAGACGCAAGCACCGATGACCTCCACCCGGCACAATGGTCGGGTTAGATAAGAAGAGAAAAGTTGTTAGGGGCACTATGTTGCTGTCGTGAATTGTTGGCCATTTGTAAAAGTTCGAACATTGCACTCAAACCGAGGTGTACTTTAGGTCAGTCATCAGGAGGAATGAACTGAAAGTATTAAATATTATTATCCCCTCTTATGAGTAAAGAAAGATGTAAGGAAAGACAGTATATTCAGATAGAAGCCGTTTCGCCTCACTTTGTCTGGTAGGACAACCCTAACCCTGACAGTATGTTCGTTTCATAAAGCAATTCATTATACAGTTTGTTAGTATATTACTGTATTATAGTGGTTAGCACATTTAAGACAACCTGTGCACGGATACAGTCGAAATCGTTTTCATTGACAAATATTAGCTCAATAGTGTGAGGCTCAAAGTTCATCCCAGGCACGGTTCCAGTTCCACGAGAGAGGTATCCTGACGTCACACACGGAGTTCGGTTCTCAGCTTGATAGGTTTCGTGGGTGCAGTGAGTCCAGCTGTCACAAACTCGATCTTGTCCTGGACCATCACGGGACAAAGGATCAATGCAGTTTATTTCATTATTTCATAAAGATTGATGCGTCTATCAGTTCACCACACTGCTGTACAATAACAATTTGGTATTTACAGTAATTAGCCACACAATAACATACACTTACCGGTGTGTCTTCACACGGAAGAAACCGGAAGTGACGCAGGATGCGCACGGCAGCGAACTTGATTTCCAGAAGCGCCAGACGCATGCCGATACACTGACGTGGACCGTAGCCAAAGGCCAGCTCCGAGAGGATGCTGGGTAGCTTGGAGCTTTCCGCCTCGCTAAACCTGAATAAATAATGAAAAACAACAAATACTCATTTTTTGCATCCTTTAACGGTGTGTTCAAGATAATGATTGTGCTTTCCTAAATTGTTTTCTACAATGTCTATTTACTCCTTAAATGGTAAACTTTATAACTCACCTTCAGTAATTTATTCAGGTGTATCTCTGTGTACATCTGAGATTGTGTAAAGTTACCTTTCAGGCCAGAATTTCTCCGGGTCGTCGAAGTAGTCTGGGTCGTGCATGATGCTGTAGATGGGGATATACACACCGACACCAGCAGGAATGGTCAACCCTTTGATGGTTCTTGAATGCAAAACTCGTCTGTGGATCCTGTTTTAGGAAGACGAAGTTGAGTCTAAGAACTCAAGTCGAATGTCGCATCTAAATATTTACATCTAGTATATCTCCCTCTCCAAACACATACATTTATTTTTTAAATAAACACTTCGACTACAGTGATACTAATGAGTAACGGATGGTTATTACAGTGACAGTCGGAGCCGACAACATTACAATGCAAGACAACTCACAATGACACAGGTGGGAAGAGCCGGAGTGTCTCGTGGATGACGTTGTCCAGGTACTTCAGTCTGCCCACGTTGTCGTAGGTGGGGTCCTCCTGGGTACATGGGTATTGTAATGGAGATTATGAGACACTAGATAGACACTGAGTGAAGACTGTGAGTCAATAATAAATAGTCCTTTGTCGGTTTATTTATTAACTAATCGACAGAATAATCGTCATCTACCAGATACCCCTAACAGCCCTGTACTAAGTGTTCTTGAGGCTGACGTGACGTTAAGGACTCACATCGCCCAGCTCGTCTCTCATCTCCTCGTATACTCGCTGCTGAACGTCCTGGTTCATGGCCAGGTTGTAGGTCAGGTACTGCAGGGTGGTGGCCGTTGTCTCGTAGCCGGCGATCAGGATGATAACACCTTGAGCAGCAACCTCCTCCCTCGTCATACCTGGGTAAAGGCATGGATGCTTACAATATGTCGTTGGAAAAATTGTGGTTTGTTATTAACACGTATGACAACAGGTAACTGCATGGAAACGAGATAAAAGTTCATGTACTCACGTTTCTGACCTACGTCCAACCCAGTGTCCTCGGCATTGACTAGCAGCTGTAGGAAGTCTGTGCGCTGTTGACACGGACACACACACCACACGCATACCACACACACGCACACACACACACACACACACACACACACACACACACACACACACACACACACACACACACACACACACACACACACACACACACTGTAAACCAGTGTATGCATGCTTTTATCCATATTCTTTGAAAGCCATTTTTAAAAGCTTTTCATCCTGTCCCTATAGTTGTTCGCACCTCTGTAAATTAATTCATTTTTAGAGATTAACCAAATGTTCTACACACTCATACATTTTTTATAGCGGCGTACGCTGCCACAAGAGGTTTTAAACATCATCTACACAGTTTGAGGTCACTGACCTTTTCATCGCCTATCACTTGTCGTCTTTCGTCGACCATCCTGTACACGGAATGGACAAGAAAGTCAGACTCTTTGCCCGTGGAAATGCCTTTGCCCAGTAGCCTTATGAGTGGAGTCAGGAATGGAAACATCGCTGTAAAATATCATTCTCCAAACTAAGGCGAGAATATTTCTTCTTATTGATACAGTTTCTGACTAATGTGTTCATGGAGAGACCAACAAAGAAACAAAGATCTTTAAATGAAAATGTGATACTTGTATATATTACTCTGCTTCATTAAAAACTAAGAAAAAAAAAGCAACAAATCGTCTGTCTACAAGGTCCACTTTCTCCTTTCTGTTCTCCGTCTTTCTTTGCAACCCCCACACTTTTAGCTTCTTGACACATGCTGAAGATCTTTTCAAGCATGTTTTTGTCAAATAAGTTCAATTTATACAAGATATTTCTTTCACTTGCCTACGATTGTGAGCAGTCTTCTGCTGTTTCCTGTCATTCTACGGAACATGTACTGACAGCTTTGGACGAAGGGCTCGGCCGGTTGTGTCTGGGAGTTGGGTCTCCAGTCCGAATGCCGCCGTCCCCGCAACCACGTCCATGGTGAAGGCGCCAAAGACACTGAAAGAACAGATGTCAGACTGGACCAACGACTTGTGACGACGTTTCCCTATAAGTTGAATATAAGTTTTCCTAATTGGAAAATATTCTTCAGTATATTCTTCCCAGGGATGTTGAACATGGTAACTTTTGCTCAGTGAAATAGCGGTGGGACATTTAAACAATTCACTTCGGTATTTAGAGCCTTTTACATCTATTTTTTACAAACATGCTTGTGTTCTTTTTTTTAACATCATTGCTTGTTATGTTTTCTCATTCCCCGATATGCTCGGTATCTTTCTTTATACAGCCCAGGAGCTAAATAATTTAGAACGTCTACTCAAAACTTCTGAACGATGACTGTGTGTGTGTGTTGTGAATGTGCATTCAATCTACAAGATACAGTCTCCGTCACTGTTATCATAGAAACATTAGTTGGCCAGTGCAGTACCCAAATAACTACTCCTTGATGTCAATGATTCTTGGCGCCTCGTATTTCTTGGATATTGTCTTCAGAAATGTTAGCACGATCGGTCTATTAGGTGCTCTCTGTTTTTTGAAGAGAGATATACATAATATAAAGACACACGTTTGGGCTTGACATGAGTCGAACAAATTAGCAAGACGGACAAATAAAATTGATGTTGGGCCGACAAAGCTTCTACTTGAAAGTCAATTACCATATAAAAGTTAGCAAGGTATTCGCGAATTGTCGGAGAGTTTTGAAAATATAAGTTCTTTATTTTGTCTAATAACGTATATTTAATATATACTTACACTTACATTCTTCAACTTGTCGGCAGTGAACGTGGTGTTCCATCAGCTACGAAGAGCTCCACGTGACATCCGGTGAAAATAGTCCTTGTCTGCATAGGTGGGCGGATTTAGCATAAACTAGAAACCCACAATGTGCAGTACATGACGATAATACCAGTCTGTCTAAATAAGAAGAAATACTTATACATATTGTTGTGTTTATATCATCATTAATTTCTGTCTTTTCACACAACAACACGTTGTTAACTCATTTATACACAATCATATGAAGCAAACTTCAGCGATGAGCCAAA
>NC_037597.1:5868437-5952463 GCF_003073045.1 Pomacea canaliculata | reverse complement strand
GAAGCCACAAGCTCTGGTTCACGGAGAGAACCAAGCATGAACGTGGTGTCGGGGTTCATGTCAGGAGGAGGTGGCTGAACTGTCATCAAGCTGCACCCACGATCTCTCGCAGACTTATCTCCATCCGAATCTCTGCCGTCGACCGCACACACAATCACCATTTATACAAGTGTACCGCCCAACATCAGAACACGAGATGAGAGGTTGAGTGAATTCGACGAGGACTGGATACAACATCATCGAAGAAAACTCGAAGAAGACATCTTGCTTGTTCCTTGGTACTGGGAAATCCCGCGATCGCCCCTGACGCTTACCAAAATGGCAGGATACATCGTCAAGTCTTGGCCTAGGCAACCCACGCAAGAGGCACGCTACGTCAGAATTCGCTCAGAGTACCGTCTCACCATGTGCCAATTACTCCACCACGCACAAGAAGTCAGAATCTGTAACCGTGGGATTCGCCGGGAGGTCTGGATCCATAACCAGATTGACTTCATCTTGCTGGCCTCATGCGTTTCAAATCAAGCCTCAAACACAAGGCACAACAGGTCCTTTCCTTGGCGCTGACATGGGCAGCGACCACAACCTCGTCCTCACTTAGCCTCCAGTTGAAACTGAAGTTGAACGTGACAACAAAGAGCCTCTCGCATACCGCTACAAACCTTGCGAAGCTCAAGATCCGGACACAGCAGAGGATTTCCAGGCCGCAGGTGGGGGCAGAATTGCAGGCCTGGGCTACTAACTAGACTGGCGACTCAGACACCGCTTAGCTGAAGTATCAAAGAAGTGCTACTCTCTATCTCAGACGAAGTGCTGGGGAATGCAGGAGGAAGCCGCAAACAACCCTGGGTAACAGAGCGACATCGTGATCTTTGCGACGTAAGAAGCCCTTGAGAAGAGAGAGTCGAATCCGACCGAACACGCAGACAAGTACAGATTGTCAACCCAGCAAGATCAGAACAAGGATGAAGGAGGCAAAAGAAGATTGGATCGAGACCAGTGTTGGGCAGCGTGGAATAGGCATGGCAAGCGGAAGACAGCAAAAGCATATCAAACATTGAGGCCCTCACCAAGAGCTCAGCAGCGACCAGCCACAGTCATCGCAACAGCACCGGACAGCTCCTTACGGAGAAAGCTGCTGTACTGAGCCGTGACTGAATACTGCCAAGACTGTACACTACAAGATCGGAACCAGACACAGCATTTCCAGCATCACCTAGACTGCACCAAGAGAGACTGAGATCTGCCACTCCGTGCTCACTGATGAAGGTGAGAGAAGCTTGCAACAGTCTGAAGGGAGGACAGTCACCTGGTGTGGACAACGTACCGCTGCAGTGCTGAAGCAGAGAGGAGACGCAACTAACCAAGGCCTTCCGCACAACCTGTGCAAAACGATATTGGGAAGAGAAGAAATGGCCAGAAAAATGGGCTCAGTCTAACTCATCATCCACTCCCTAAGAAAGGAACCTAGCAGTGCCAGAACTACAGAACCAATCAGTCTATAAGTCACACCAAGCAAAGTCAACCAGCTCAGACATCACCTCAACCGCTTAAAACCCTATTGCAGAGGAACCTGCTGCAGAAGAACAGGCTGGTTCAGGGCTGGAGAACGCACGTGAGAAACAGATTTTTAACTGCCGTCGTTATGTATAGAAATAACACCTGGAGCAATCCATCGTGACTTACCAAACTTCATCGATTTCAAAAAGCTTTATGATCGTGTCTGGCACGATGGACCCTGCTGGCAGGTCTGAATCTTCAACATAGAGGAGGGACGTGAATCCAGAGGGTATCAGCACCTCAGCAACCGCCTCCGCGCGGTGCTCCAATCAACCAGCTAGGGAGTTCTCGCGAATGACGATCAGGGTCCGCAAGGCTGCCTTACTCCTCTCACCAGTCCCTTTTTAAACAGTCTTCCTTGAAAAACATCAGGCAAAACCCCCCACAGCCAACTAGGACGCACCTACCTCTAATCTCATGGTGCAGAACCCTGTGCAACCTACGCTTTTGCAGAAATTGACATTCGACTCATGGCAGGGCAGGCTAACAACGAACTTCAGGTTTTGCGAGGACAGACTCTCGCAGCCGAGCGGGGCTATGGCCTGGAACACTAACGCTCAGAAAAAAGCAAAGGTAGACTGAATTATTGCTCCACCACCAGACACGCAACAAGCAGCAACATAAGTCATGCCACGGCCAGGAAAAACTGGAGGAGGTCAACGCTCGAAGTACTTGGGTGGCCCACGCCTGACTCACAGCAGATGATGGCTGTAACAGCAAGGGATCGTATCAGGATTGGGTATGGCAACAGTCGCAATGTCCAGGCTGGAGAGCGATGCTGGCGAAGCAAACTCAAATCACTCAGTACAACACACCAAGGCTGTACAACGTCCCTCGGAGTGTTGCAATGTCCTCTTCTACGTCGCTGCGAGAACTTGGACCTGCTGTGCCACTGCAACGGAGAAGAAACTCAGGCCTTTGGAACAAGTGTCCTGAGAAAGCTGCTCCGCCATCTCGTACCGCGAACACCAAGAACAACGCATACGTATCGGAGCACCGTAACCCTCCTTCGTGGGCCCACAGAAGCCCCTTCTGGCAACAGTGAAGCGGCGCAAGCTCGCCTGGTTCGGGTCAACGCACCCGCCACACACAACCCTGTCCAATGACAATTCTACCAAGGAACCCTCGACAAGGGACCGTCGGTCGTGGTCGTCCCGGACGAAACAGCTGGGTCACCAACATCAAAGAATGTGACCGAACGCGAGAATGCCAGACGCTGCTCTCATCTGCTCAAAGAAGGACGGGTGGAAAATTCCTGTAGCTGTTGCTAGCTGCCAGACGGTCCCGCCTACGCACGGACCGGCATGCGGATCGACCCTACCTGACTGACCTCGACCCATTACAGAAGCATAATAATTAGCATCCTTCGGTCGTCACTTATATCTCTTCCGTTTCGTATTAAATATGATATATACTTTCGGTCTAGATCTCCTAATTAAGTCATCTACCCTTCACTCTATTAAATATGATATATTATCGGTCCTTACCCCTTCAGCTCTATTAAATATGATATAGATTATTTGGTCCTACCTTATTAGTATTTCGTTGCTCTCTTTACAGGATGATAGTAATATACGCCGTCGTCCCACTATATCCTTCCCCTATTAATATACTGACACATAATTATCGGTCTGAACCTACAGTCTATTACATGTGATATAATTATAGGTCTAGCCTACAAACTATAATTTGTCATGTATTACGATGATATAATTGCAGCCTTCTCTTACAATAACTCATCCCGCTATACAGATGATATAATTAGCATCAGTTGCGTCGTCACCATATCTCTTTCCCTCTATTACACTATGATCAATAAATTAAATCGTCTATCCCTTCTATATTCTCGTCTCTCTATGTACAAGATGATATAACGTAAGCAGCCTTCTCGCCACTGATTTTTGGACTCCTCTAACATGAATTCTAACATTACGATGTACTAAATCACCTATATGTTCATCCCCTATTATAGATGATACTAATTAGCAACCTTCGTTCATTTACAATATCTCATCGCCTATGTACAGATGATATAATTGCGAGCACTTCTCATTATCAATATCCATCCCCCATTACAGATAATATAATTAGCATCGCATTGTTCGCTCACTCGTATCTCCTCCCTCTATTAAATATGAATTAATGTATCGCGCGTTCCTTTTCACTCTATAAATATGGCATATTAATTATTAGTTCTAATCACCTTTTATATATTGGTCGTCCTCTCTCTCCTATTACACGACTCGAATAATTGATGCATCCTTGCGCTCGTCACGTAATTCTCTTCACCGTCTTATAAATTAGTGATATAATTATCGTGGTCTAGCCCTTCAATCTATTTAGAACTATGATACTAGCCGTAGTATCGGTCTATCCCTTTACTATATTTCGTGTCTAGCTAATTACAGATGATATAATAAGCAACCTCCTCGCCACTATTTTTAGGACCTCTATTACACCTGATATAATTATCGATCACTAATCACTATATTTCATCCCCCTAATTACAAGATGATACAAGATTACAGACTTTCAGTTCGAAATCTTCACCCCGCCTATTACATTTCGAGATATAATTAGCATCCTTAGTCGTCACTATATCTCTTCCTCTATTAAATATGATATAATTATCGGTTCTACCCTTCACTCTATTAAATATGATATATTATTATCGGTCTTCCCTTTACTATATTTTCGTCTCTCTCTATTACACGAGTCGATAATATAACAGCCTCCTCGTCACTATTTTTAGGGGACCTCTATTTACACATGATATAATATCGATCTACTTCATCAAGTAATTTTCATCCCCTATTACAGATGATGATATTAGGGGCAGCCTTCTCATTACAAATATCTCATCCCCTATTACAGATGATATAATTAGCATGCCTTGGTTCGTCACCTATATGTTCTTCCCTCTATTAAATGTGATATAATTATCGGTCTATCCCCTTCACTGCTATTGAATATGATATACCGATTATCATCTATTCTTATTACATTTCGTCTCTCTATTACAGATGATAAGAGAATTAGCATCCTTGTTTGTCACTATATCTCTTCTCCTCTATGTAAATGACTGATATAATTACTAAGGTCTACGCCCTTCACTCTAATGAAATGATATAATTATATGGTCTAGACCTAACACTATATTTCGTCCCTGTATTACAGATGATATAAGTTAGCAGCCTCTCTTTTCAATAACTCATCCCCCCTATGTACAGATGATATAATTAGCATCATTGTCGTCACCATATCTCTTCCCTCTATTAAATATGATATAAATTATCGGATCTTACCCTTTACTATATTTCGTCTCTCTATCACAGATATGATATAATAACAGCCTTCTCGCCACTATTTTTGAGGACCGTCTATTACACACATCATATGAATTATCGGTCCTAGAGACAACTAGGGCGCCCTTCACTCTATTAAATATGATAGTACGAGTTATCGGTCTATGCCTACACTATATTTGTCGTGTCCTCTGATTTCTACAGATGATATAATAAGCAGCCTTCTCGCTGACTATTTCTAGGAGCCTCTATTACACATGATATAATTAATCGGAGGATCGTAAGCATCAGATATTATTATCAGCCTAGTTACAGAGATATTATTAGCAGCCTTCTCATTACAAATATCTCACCCCCCTATTACAGATGATATAATTAGCATCGTTGTCGTCACTTGCTTTATCTCCTTCCTGTCTCTATTATAATACTGTATATGATTATTGGTCTCAAGCCCTTCACTCTATTAAATAGGATGTAATTATCGGTCTAGCCCTTCACTCTATGTGGAAATAGTGAAGATATATTTATTCGGTTCTTCCCCTTTACTATATTTCGTCTCGCTATAATTGCGGCTCTCTAATTTCTGATGTATATAAGGCAGCCTACTACGCGCTTCTTTAGGTACTCTATTACAACACATGATATAATTATCGATCTACTGTAATCAACTTATATTTTTCATGCCCTATTAAAAATTAAGATGCAGCTTATATTAATTAGCAGCCTTCTCATTACAATATCTCATCCCCTCTAGTTGTGACAGATGATATAATTAGCATACTTCCTTGTCGTCACATATATTCTCTTCCCTGCGGTATTAAGATATAGATATTTATCGGTCATAACCTTAACTCTATTAAATATGATATAATTATCGGTCTATTACCCCCCTTTAACTAATATTTCGCTCTCTTTACAGATGATATAATTAGCATCCTTGTCGTCACTATATCTCTTCACTCTACTATAAATAGATTGATAATTATCGGTCTACCCTTCCTTCTATTTAATATGATATAATTATTGGTCTACTTCACTTATTTCGTGCCCCTCTATTACAAGATCGATATAATTACGCATCCTGGGCCCATTGTGCGTCACAATATTCTCTTCTCTCTAGTTAAATATAACATAATATTCGGTGTATCAGCCGTTTACTGTTAATATCGTCTCTCTATATACACATGATATAATATAATCGATCTAAGCATCGTATATTTCATCCCCTAATTAACAGATGATATAATTAGCACAGCCTGTCGTCACTATATCTCTTCCCTCTATTTAAAAGATATGATAATAGATTATCGTCTACCCTTAACTCTATTAAATATGATATAGCCCCATCTATCGGACCTCTAATACCCTTATCTATTAAATATGATATAATTATCGGTCTACAGCCTACACCTCCTTATTTTCGTTTCTCTATTACAGATGATATAAAGAAGCAGCCTTGTCGCCACTATTTCTAGGACCTCTATTACACATGATCATAGGTATTATCGATCTACTCAGCATCAGTATATTTCATCCCCTATAACATATGATATAATTAGCAGCGTTCTCATTACACTATCTTATCCCCCTGTTACAGATGATATAATTAGCAGACCTTCTGGGCGATTATTTACAGTATCTCATCCCCTATTTTCAGATGATATAATTAGCATCCTTGTCGTGCACTAATCTCCTCCTCTATTACAATATGAAATAATTATCGGTCTAAGGACCCTTCACCTCTAATTGAATATGATAGACTATTATTAGTCTACCCCTTATTATATTTCGTCTCTCCATTACAGATATATAATTAGCATTCCTTGTCGTCACTCATATCTCTTTCCCTCTAGTTAAATAGTGATATAATTTATCGGACCTACCCTTCTAATTATACAGGGTCTAACCCTTCTCTCTATTAAAATATGATAATATTATCGGTCTAACGCCCCTTATCTATCTTCGTCTTCTATTACAGACTGATATAAATAGTATACCTGTCGTCACTATATCCCTTCCCCCTATTAAATATGACATAATTATCGGTCTACCCTTCACTCTATTAAATGTGATATAATTATAGGTCTAGCCTACACTATATTTCGTCCCCGTATTACAGATGATATAATTAGCAGCCTTCTCTTTACAATAACTCATCCCCCTATTACAGATGATATAATTAGCATCATTGTCGTCACCATATCTCTTCCCTCTATTAAATATGATATAATTATCGGTCTACCCTTTACTATATTTCGTCTCTCTATTACAGATGATATAATAAGCAGCCTTCTCGCCACTATTTTTAGGACCTCTATTACACATGATATAATTATCGATCTACTAATCACTATATTTCATCCCCTATTACAGATGATATATAATTAGCAGCCCTTCTCATTACAATATCTCACCCCCATCGTACAGATAATATATAATTAGGCATCCTTGTCGTCACTGTATCTCCTCCTCTCTATTAAATATGATATAATTATCGGATCTACCCCACTCTATAAATATGATAATATAATTATCAGTCTACCTTTTATATATATTACAGATGATATAATTAGCATCCTTGTCGTCACTATGATCTTTCCTCTCTTCCCTCTCTTAATTATGATCTATATTCTGAATATCGGATCTACCCTTCACTCTATTAAATATGATATGAAATTATCGTCTTCCCTTTACTGAATATTCGTCTCTCTATTACAGATGATATATAAAGCCTCCTCGTCAGCCTCCTCGTCACTTATTTTTATCTAGGACCTCTATTTACACATGAATATAATTAGTCGATCTAAGCTCATCAGTGATATTTTTATTTATCCCTATAACAGATATATGATATATATTTAAGCAATCCTTGTCCTTGTCGTTACTATATTCCTCTTCCCTCTATTAATAAATATGATAATAATTATCGGTCTACCCTTCACTCTAAATATGATATAAAATTATCAGTCTATTCTTTATTACATTTCGTCTCTCTATTACAGTTGATATAATTTCATCCTGTTCACTATATTACTCCTCCCTCTTTTAAATATGATATAATTATCGGGTCAGTACCCTTTACTAATTTCGTCTCTCTCTATACCAGAATAAATAAGCAGCTTTCTCGCCCATATTTTTTAGGACTATACCAAAAAATACACATGATAAGATTATCGACTGTAATTAGCCACACTATATCTAACAAATGATATAATTAGTGCACCTTTCGTCTCTCATGACTTCCCTCTATTAGAATATACTATTAATTATCGCGTCTACACATGATATATTATAGCATATTCGTCGCACTGATATTTCTCTATTACAGATGATATAATTAGCCTTTACAGATATTTCTATGTCGTCACCTCTCTTACCTCTATTAAATATGATATAATTATCGGTCTATCCTTTACTATATTTCGTCTCTCTATTACAGATGATATAATCAGCAGCCTTCTCGCCACTATTTTTAGGACCTCTATTACACATGATATAATTATCGATCTACTCATCACTATATTTCATCCCCTATTACAGATGATATAATTAGCAGCCTTCTCATTACAATATCTCATCCCCTATTACAGATGATATAATTAGCATCCTTGTCGTCACTATATCTCTTCCCTCTATTAAATATGATATAATTATCGGTCTAAATTTCCTATCTCATTATATATTATATTAATTATCCATCTACTTATCACTATATTTCATCCCCTATTACAGATGATATAATTAGCAGCCTTCTCATTACAATATCTCATCCCCTAATACAGATGATATAATTAGCATCCTTGTCGTCACTATATCTCTTCCCTCTATTAAATATGATATAATTATCGGTCTACCCTTCACTCTATTAAATATGATATAATTATCAGTCTACCCTTTATTAATTATTTCGTCTCTCTATTACAGATGATATAATTAGCATTTCTTGTCGTTACTATACTCTTCCCCTATTACAATATGATATAATTATCATCTAATTAAGGCCTCACTATATTTTTCGTCCTCTATTACAGATGATATAATTAGCAGCCTTCTCATTACAATATCTCATCCCCCTATTACAGATGATATAATTAGCATCCTTGTCGTCACTGTGGTATATATATCTCTTCCCTCTATTAATATGATATAATTATCTCGTAACACCCTTCACTCTATTAAATATGATATAATTATCGGTCTACCCCTTTTACTATTATTTCGTCTCTCTATTACAGATGATATAATAGCAGCTCTCCTCGCCACTATATTTTAGGACCTCTATTACAACATGATATAATTATCGATCTACTCATCACTATATTTATCCCCTATTACAGATATATAATTTAGCAGCCTTCTCATTACAATATCTCATCCCCTATTACAGATGATATAATTAGCATCCTTGTCGTCACTGTATCTCTTCCCTCTATTAAATATGATATAATTATCGGTCTACCCTTCACTCTATTAAATATGATATAATAAACCTTCATCAATTAAATATGATATAATAATATCCTCTATTAAATAATATATAAGTATCGGTCTCCACTCTATTAAATATGATATAATTATCGGTCTAGCCGTTCTATTACAATATTCTCATCCCCTATTACAAATGATATAATAAGCAATAAATATGATATAATTATCAGTCTACCCTTTATTATATTTCGTCTCTCTATTACAGATGATATAATTAGCATTCTTGTCGTCACTATATCCCACCCCCCTATTAAATATGATATAATTATCGGTCTACCCTTCACTCTATTAAATATGATATAATTATCGGTCTTCCCTTTACTATATTTCGTCTCTCTATAACAGATGATATAATAAGCAGCCTTCTCGCCACTATTTTTATGACCTCTATTACACATGTTATAATTATCGATCTACTCATCACTATATTTCATCCCCTATTACAGATGACTAATTAGCAGCCTTCTCATTACAATATCTCATCCCCTATTACAGATGATATAATTAGCATCCTTGTCGTCACTATATCTCTTCCCTCTATTAAATATGATATAATTATCGGTCTACCCTTCACTCTATTAAATATGATATAATTATCGGTCTACCCTTTACTATATTTCGTGTCTCTATTACAGATGATATATATTAGCAGTCTTCCATCGCACAACTATTTCATCCCTCTATTACATATGATATAATTATCGGTCTACTTCACTTAAATATGATATAATTATCGTCTACCTCTATTAATATGATATAATTATCGGTACCATATTATATTCACTCCAATGATATAATTAGTACAGTCACTATATCTATTAAATATGATATAATTATCTAGCCTTCACTCTATTAAATATGATATAATTATCGTCTCCCCTTCCCTGTATTACAGATGATATAATTATCATCACTATATCATCCCTCTGATTAAATCATATACATTATCTTTACTTACCCTAATAGTTTTCTCGCTACTATTTTATGGTTAATTATCGGATCTATACATAATTCACTTCTATTTCAAATCCCTTATTACAGAATGATATAATTATCGGTCTACCCTTTACTATATTTCGTCTCTCTTTACAGTTGATATAATAAGCAGCCTTCTCGCCACTATTTTTAGGACCTCTATTACACATGATATAATTATCGATCTACTCATCACTATATTTCATCCCCTATTACAGATGATATAATTAGCAGCCTTCTCATTACAATATCTCATCCCCCTATTACAGATGATATAATTATCATCCTTGTCCTCACTATATCTCTTCCCTCTATTAAATCTGATATAATTATCGGTCTACCCTTCACTCTATTAAATATGATATAATTATCGATCTACTCATCACTATATTTCATCCCCTATTACAGATGATATTATTAGCAGCCTTGTCATTACAATATCTCATCCCCCTATTACAGATGATATAATTAGCATCCTTGTCACTATATCTCCTCCCTCTATTAAATATGATATAATTATCGGTCTACCCTTCACTCTATTAAATATGATATAATTATCAGTCTACCCCTTTTTATATTTCGTCTCTCTATTACAGATGATATAATAAGGAGCCTTCTAGCCACTATTTTTTGGACCTCTATTACACATGATATAATTATCGATCTACTAATCACTATATTTCATCCCCTATTACAGATGATATAATTAGCAGCCTTCTCATTACATTATCTCATCCCCCTATTACAGATGATATAATTAGCATCCTTGTCATCACTATATCTCTTCCCTCTATTAAATATGATATAATATCGGTCTACCCTTCACTCTATTAAATATGATATAATTATCGATCTACTCATCACTATATTTCATCCCCTATTACAGATGATATTATTAACAGCCTTCTCATTACAATATCTCCCTCTATTACATACAGATGATATAATTACAATATCTCATCCCATATTACCATCTATTACAGATGATATAATAGCTATCTTTATTGTCGGTTCTAATTCACCATATCTCTATTCCATCTATTAAATATGATATTAATTATCGGTCTGCACCCTTCACTCTATTAAGATATTATAATTATCGGATATAATTACAATCGATGATATATTATAAGCAGGCATTCATCCCATTCTCCCTCTATTAATTATGATATAATTTTATCGCTTCTACCCTTCCTCTATTAAATATGATATAATATAATTTCGTCTCTTATCGGTCTTCCCTTTACTATATTTCGTCTCTCTATTACAGATGATATAATAAGCAGTTTTCTCGCTACTATTTTATGACCTCTATTACACATGATATAATTATCGATCTACTCATCAGTATATTTCATCCCCTATTACAGATGATATAATTAGCAGCCTTCTCATTACAATATCTCATCCCCTTATTACAGATGATATAATTAGCATCCTTGTCGTCACTATATCTCTTCCCTCTATTAAATATGATATAATTATCGGTCTACGCTTTACTATATTTCGTCTCTCTATTACAGATGATATAATAAGCACTCTTCTCGCCACTATTTTTAGGACCTCTATTACACATGATATAATTATCGATCTACTCATCACTATATTTCATCCCCTATTACATATGATATAATTAGCAGCCTTCTCATTACAATATCTCATCCCCCTATTACAGATGATATAATTAGCATCATTGTCGTCACTATATTTTTTCCCTCTATTAAATATGATATAATTATCGGTCTACCCTTCACTCTTTTAAATATGATATAATTATCGGTCTACCCTTTACTATGTTTCGTTTCTCTATTACAGATGATATAATAAGCAGCCTATTCGCCACTATTTTTAGGACCTCTATTACACATGATATAATTATCGATCTAAGCATCAGTATATTTCATCCCCTATTACAGATGATATAATTAGCATCATTGTCGTCACTATATTTTTTCCCTCTATTAAATATGATATAATTATCGGTCTACCCTTCACTCTTTTAAATATGATATAATTATCGGTCTACCCTTTACTATGTTTCGTCTCTCTATTACAGATGATATAATAAGCAGCCTCCTCGCCACTATTTTTAGGACCTCTATTACACATGATATAATTATCGATCTACTCATCAGTATATTTTATCCCCTTTTACAGATAATATAATTAGCAGCCTTATCATTACAATATTTCATCCCCTATTACAGATGATATAATTAGCATCCTTGTCGTCACCATTTCTCTTCCCTCTATTAAATATGATATAATTATCGGTCTACCATTCACATTATTAAATATGATATAATTATCGGTCTACCTTCACTATATTTATCTCTCTATTACAGATGATATAATTAGCAGCCTTCTCATTACAATATCTCATCCCCCTATTACAGATGATATAATTAGCATCCTTGTCGTCACTATATCTCTTCCCTCTATTAAATATGATATAATTATCGGTCTACCCTTCACTCTATTAAATATGATATAATTATCGGTCTACCCTTTACTCTATTAAATATGATATAATTATCGGTCTAGCCTACACTATATTTCGTCCCTCTATTACAGATGATATAATAAGCAGCCTTCTCGCCACTATTTTTAGGACCTCTATTACACATGATTATCGATCTACTCATCAGTATATTTCATCCCCTATTACAGGTGATATAATTAGCAGCCTTCTCATTACAATATCTCATCCCCCTATTATAGATGATATAATTAGCATCCTTGTCGTCACTTTATCTCTTCCCTTTTTTTAAATATGATATAATTATCGGTCTACCCTTCACTCTATTAAATATGATATAATTATCGGTCTACCCTTTACTATATTTCGTCTCTCTATTACAGATGATATAATAAGCAGCCTCCTCGCCACTATTTTTAGGACCTCTATTACACATGATATAATTATCGGTCTACTCATCACTATATTTCATCGCCTATTACAGATGATATAATTAGCATCCTTCTCGTCACTATATCTCTTCCCTCTATTAAATATGATATAATTATCGGTCTACCCTTGACATTATTAAATATGATATAATTATCGGTCTACCCTTTACTTTATTTCGTCTCTCTTATATAGATGATATAATAAGCAGCCTTCTCGCCACTATATTTCTTCCCTCTATTAAATATGATATAATTATCGGTCTACCCTTCACTATATTTATCCCTCTATTACAGATGATATAATTAGCAGCCTTCTCATTAGAATATCCTGATTTTTCCCTTATATTTCCTCATTTTCCCCTCATTTTTCCTAATTTTCTTCCTTATTTTTCCCCTTATTTTTCCTCATCTTCTTCGTTTTTTTCCTTATTTTTCCCTCATTTTTCCTCATTTTCTTCTTTATTTTTCACCTTATTTTTCCTCATTGACACTCAGAAAAAAATTTACTCATCACTTACTTCTCTTTGGTATTAGAAACTTACGGGGTACGTTCCGTTCAAGTATGCTCACATGAATAGCCGGATTTTCTCGTTGTCGTCTCGGACTTTCTCATATTCGTCTCGGACTTTCTCGTATACGTCTCGGACTGTCTCGTCGTCGTCTCCTACTTTCACGTATTCGTCTCTGACTTTCTCCAATTCGTCTCGGATTTTCTCGTATTCGTCTCAGACTTTCTCTTTGTTGACTCGGACTTTCTCCTCATCGTTTCGGACTTTCTATTCGTCCCCTTATTTTTCCTCGTGTTATTCCTTATTTTCAACCATTTTTTCCCCATGTTCTCCTTATTTTTCCTCATTTTCTAACTTATTTTTTCTTATTTCTCGTTTATTTTTCCTCATTTTCCCCTTATTTTTCCTAATTTTCCCCTTATTTTTTCTTTTTCCTTATTTTCCTTTTATTTCTTCCTTATTTTCCCCCTTATTTTTCACAATTTTGTTACTTATTTTTTCCTTATTTTCCCCTTATTTCTTCTTATTTTCCCCTTATTTTTCCTCATTTCCCCCTTATGTTTCCTCATTTTGACCTTATTTTTGCATCTTCTTCCTTATTTTCCCTTGTTTTCCCCTTATTTTTATCTTTTCCCCTTATTTTTGGTAATTTCTTCCTTTTTCCCCCTTATTTTTCCTCATTTTAGCATTAATTTTGTTTCGTTTTCTGCCTTATTTTTCCCCTTATTTTTCCTCATTTTTTCCCCTTAGTTTTCCCTTATTTTTCCTCATTTTCCCCTCATTTTTCATCATTTTCTTCCTTATTTTTCCCCTTATTTTTCCTCATTGACATTGAGAAAAAAAATTTACTCATCACTTACTTTTCTTTGGTATTAGAAACTTATGGGGTACTGCGTTCCGTTCAAGTATGCTCAAATGGATTGCCGGACTTTCCATTCGTCGTCTCGGACTTTCTCGTCATTGTCTCGGACTTTCTCGTTTTCGTCTCGGACTTTCTCGTATTCGTCTCGGACTTTCTCTTCGACGTCTCGGACTTTCTCGTATTCGTCTCGGGCTTTCTCTTCGTTGTGTAGGACTTTCTCGTATTTGTCTCAGACTTTCTCTTAGTCGTCTCGAACTTTCTCTTAGTCGTCTCGAACTTTCTCTTAGTCGTCTCGGACTTTCTCGTCGTGGTCTCGGACTTTTTCGTATTCGTCTCGGACTTTCTCGTCGTCGTCTCGGACTTTCTCGTCATCGTCTCGGACTTTGTCGTCGACGTTTCGGACTTTCACGTATTCGTCTCGGACTTTCTCGTCGTGGTCTCCGACTTTTTCGTATTCGTCTCGGACTTTCTCTTCGTTGTCTCGGACTTTCTCGTGATTATGGCCTATTATGGCCGCGAACGACCGATTATGGCCGATCTTGCCGAGGAAAGTGTTTTTTGATTTTATAAAGTGGCATGATAAATAAAATAATTTTAACAGATAGTTGCTGACGTTTTCTAACTTTTCATTAGTGATGTTGCTAACTCTACTATTTAATATCAAATTAGAGAGATGAAGATATCCAGACAATGCCTGATCTCTGTAATGCCGCAGCCCTTGGACTGACATTCCCGAGCACACACACAGGGTTCAGCGGGGCTGATCCCCCTGCCATCTGCGTCAGGATGGGGTGGTCAGCAGGTTCAGATTTTTCTGCCAGATTGCTGCTGTAGGATGACTTCTTTGTTCTTCTGAAGTCTAAGACTTGGAAACACCAATGATGGTAGACACTTCCAGACTCTTGCAATCGTAATGGTAAGAGTAAGACCCATCTTCTAAGGAACTGTAGAAATACTCGTGAAAACAGGTGTCTCTGTCTCTCGTTGTGGAACATCAAGCATCTGCTTCAATGATGAGTGCAAAAATACAGCTACGTCCATTTCCTAGACCCCATGAAAGTTTCTTCAGCATTTCACTATCCTCGAGAATATGTAGAGCAACCGGAGCAACCCGAAGACAATACGCCGTAGACCACAAGTAGTCAACCAACAGAACACTGAACTTTGACACCGTATTCATTCAGCTTTCTAAAATGTTAGTGAGAGGGTCCTACACAGGACGACCAGTCTATTCCTTCGCGTTTATAAGCCAGTTCTTCCTCAGGCCACTGCGGCGTCAACTACCCTCCCAGGTACACATACTATTGTTAGATTTTTGTAGGCATGGGATAAGTGCATGTTCACCCTCTACCCGGGCAACCACCTCGTTCACGGTGACCTACTTGACCTGATGTAAACGACTTTTACTGTCTTGAGACATATAGGAACGCTATGTTTATAGCATAATTGCTCATCAAAATAAGAATGTCTTTTTAACTCGTGCGTTTGTCTGACGTTTCTATCGTTTTATTCATTCTCTCTCTTTCTCTCTCTCTTTCTCTCTGTCAGTGCTGTCAGTGACGGTCATCCCTTTTACCCTACCCTTTCACAATCATTGCTAATGACCGATTCGGTATCAAAAATAGAAAAAATATAATTAAAGACATTACTGTATCTGGTGTAAACGTAACTTCTTCTTTCAATAGAAAAGCGTCAGAATGGAAACAGAAAGACTAGAAGACTAAATGAACAGAAAAAGTCACCTCGCGCGTGCTTTAACTTTCCTGTGTGATATATTTGTGTAGTAAAAGTTACATCAGGATACATCTTGTTAAAGATAACAAAAACAGACACATTCAAATAAACAATTTAAAACAGTGAGAGACTAACAATTTTTTTCTTCTTTTTATAGATGTAATTGTTTATATCTTTATTGAGAAAACAACTTTGATTGCCGATAACGTAACTACCAAAACACACAGAAATGGGAGATAACACGCGCTACCTTTTTTTTTTTTTTTGTGGCTTTCGTCCCTTGGATCAGTTAATCCTCTGCCATTTGTTTAATAATAATAATGATAATGGGAACTTATTAACGCGCAGCATCACGACCAAGATAGATCGGACTGTCTGTGCAGACCAATAATGATACATGAAGGTAAACAATGAGGTACGTATAGACACTGAACAACATAAAGGTGAGGTACAACAGCCAGTGGACAGTGAGGTACGTATAGTGAGGTACGTTCATAACCACTACGCCACAGAGAGTGTGCTCGCGATGTTTATTAATTTAATGTAACCTACTTGTAGTTTAAAGTTGTCTCCACTGAGACCTTTACACACACACACACAAAATAATCAGAGCCCCGGCAATAGACAGGGTTACAGCAGACGACATTTGACGTCATATTTCAGGCTATTTTTATCCGGTTCGCGGAGAAGGTCGAGGCCTTTTTCTTTTCGTTGGCTGTAGCAACGCCTGACGTCATGCCCGTGGACGTCACTTGTCGTCTGCTTGATGCTGAGTCTGCTGCTTGTTCTAACAACAGGCGTTCTTCCTAAGACGTGAGAAGGTTGTTGTGAAAAGTGAGAGACCGACTGGTGGTGTTGGTGGACACAGCAGCCAGTAGTGACCACCGGCCAGTGGAAATCCGTGGGGCCTGTGCGTGGAACTGAATTCAGTAGCCGGGAAGTGACCACCATGGTCTGTGTGAGACTCGAGTGTGTTTCCGGTGTTGTTCGTGACAGCGGGTGACCGCTGGACCTTCCTCAAGCCGCGTGGGTGAGTACTGAGATCTCTTAGAAATTTCCAATATTTTTTCTTGTCTGTGGAAACATTGGTTAGCAAGTGAGAGGCTGTGCTTATGCATGAGTCTTTGTTTTGTCTGTGCAAGACTTGAGACATTTTGGATTGTTTACGAACGTGACTCGTGCGTGTTACCCTGTCTGTTAGCCTAAGTGTGTGATTGATGGGTTACGGTGCTTGTGACGCGCACCCTGTTTATTGTTTGAGTATTTGAGGGGAGAACTCATTGGGACCGTCTTTATTCTTACCTATAGCCGAGGCTTGGAGGAGAAAGCTTTTTCATGTTGAAGCCACCTAGTGACAGATATCCTTCTGTTTTCTCCACACGCTTGCTTCTCATCGCGACCTTGTCTGTAGACTTTGTTCTTGTCTTCGATCTTATTCTCGTTTTTGTCCTTGTTATCATCGTTGCTGTTCTACCTCTTCGTCTTTTTCGTCGGCTTCTTCCCCACCCTGTTACTCTCCTGTGTGTGCGGAGTCACGACTTTCCTACATTCATCCACTCCCTTCGTTTTATGCATCCATCGCCTTTGTCATCCTGTCCTACATCGTGTGACGTGTGGTCAACGAAGTAGCTGGGACTGAGGACCAACAGAAGGTACCTGCGTTTCCCGGACGGACAGTGAAGTAGTCAGCGCGAGAGCGTGGCGCAAAGCCACAGAGAGAGAAAGAAAATAAACAAAGTATAAACAAAATGCGGACTGCTCTACATCTAACGCTGGACATGAAAACTTCACGGACAAGAACTCTATCAGTACCGTGCCTCACTGTGTGCGGATGTTTGTTTTCTTTTCCCCTACTAACATTAATTATCTTTTGTTTGGGCGTGGTGTATCTGTGTTTTCTTGCGTATGTGTGTATGTGAATGTTCATTTTCCTCATGCACAGCAGTTTAAGTAAAAATCTGGAAATAAGAGGAAAACGAATCTTTATTAGACTTCATCATGCACTCGAAGGAATCATATTTGAAACATGCACAGACATCATGAGCTTTAGCAGATAAACGATGACATTATTTCAATGATTACATATGTTACAGCCTACTAAATGAATTTTGTATTGGTGGACATTGAAAAAAATTCAAAAGCCTTGTTAAAAGTAGTAGAAGATGCTAAAACAACATAAAGCGACTATAAAGACATGAAATTGTGTTTCCGAGCGAAGGAAAAAATCCAGCCGAATGAGGTGTACTTAGACATAAAATGGTACAGTTTATTGTCCCTCCAATTTCACAGAAAAAAAGTTAAGTTGAAAGTTTCAAAGGTCTCGATTGTTTGTGTGGATGGACTTAAAATGTTTATTAATTAGTTGAATGTTGCTTATTCAACAGTGTTTTTAAAGTCCAGCCTACTTGTTAGAATAATAACTTGAAATGCACCACTCCGATGATGTCTTAACTTGACATTAGGGACAGAAAAAAATCTGCTGAAAATTTCTGTGTAAACAAATTAGATCGCAATCTTAAGTGTACAATAATGGGTACAACACACATGGCATATAATCCTTTTCGTCCGAAAGGTCGTCCTAATATAATTGCATTCAATTATGTGCTCGTAAAACATAAAGAAAGATCTCAATACTTAAAGTGTAAAAAGCAGTGTTTATATAACATTTATTTCAATAAAAGACATGGGAAAAATCCATTTTCTCGCTTCTTGAAAATTTTGTTTTGACACTGTGAGGTACAGGAGAGAGAAAGAGTGACTAAACATAACTCTGGAAACGTGATTTGAAGAGAAATCGTATGACAAAATAAGCACACAAGAAGAAAGTATTTTAGTACACCTTATATCAATCTCTAATAGCCACCGACACAGACAATTTGGAGACAGCTTTCGACAATGGCTTTCATGGGCTGGCATCCCATTGGCTGCTTTGTTTGTAGCGCTAGTCACATCCTCTGCCGAGGTTGACGTAGGAAAGACTGACATTACGTACAATCTCCAAGTACGTGGCGTTTGTCAAGTTGATGTCTGACGCCAGGTCGACTTGTTGGGTTGTGTCATTGTTGTAGGTAATCTGTGAAACACCAGACAGACAAATAAAGTCACCGACAAAATTGCTAGCAGTGACCTACTTGTATTCGACATAGTCTCTTAATCCTTTCTGACGATTTCATTTTCCCATTAAGATTTGTTTTCCTGTTAGATGCATGAGCTGGCAGTTCAAAGTCTTGTTTTAGTGGGGGTTTTTTTTCATTTTGACAAAGCGTACTAGCATACTAAAGCCTTCATGAATTTGTTGGGTAACTCAGAACTCAGTATTTTGAAAGAAATCATGATGGATCAAACTAAGCTTTCAAGTGCAACCCGCCCCCTTAATTCAACCTATGTTTAACGCAAAATATATTTCTGACGAGTCTGAAAGAGTGTCATTTTTATTGGGCATAATTAATAGTTTCTGTGGTGATGTTACAGGTAGACATCACTTGAGGCTTAGTTACTTTCAGACTTAATAATTTTCTTTTCATCTCACGAAGTGGGCCTACTGGACATCAAGCAAAGTGATAAAACATGGGAGTGATGGAACTCTTTCAGATCTTTATATTTGGATGCTTCATGCTATTCACATTTCGAGATCAAAAGGTGCTGCTATACTGTTTATTAGTTGATTATTTAAAGATTTACTCTACCAGTCCTTATTAGCCTGGTTAAGATTGTGCTGATCAGTTTATTGGTGGTTAATGTACTGGTGTGGAGATGTTTTTAAAAAGTTTTTTGAATTTTACATTGTCTTCACATATTCATTGCTGAGGTGGGTGGGTGTGGAGAAGTGTTTCTAGTAGTGACAGACAGCAACTACAGTCACATGACCAGTCTGAGGCAGCGAACTTATTCTGTAGGTAAAATCTGTTCGTGTACAAACCCACACAGTATTGGATGCAATAATCATGATGTTAACCAAGTGGGTAACCTCTTTCCCTAGACCGTCGGTGTATCCCAGGACGATCGATTTTACCAGTACTGTTCAATCATGCACGATACACTTTAGGACCATGACACTTCTGGTGGGCGGGGTGAACCACTCAGTAACCTCCGCTTTGCTGTATACATAGATCTCATGAGGGGGGAACAGCAGCGAGTTACTGACCCTCACAGACAAACTCGCTGCCAATGCGTGATGAAGATGAAAGTATGGTCTTGGTAAACACTATCGGATTTAGGAAGACAAAGATCCGAAAGAACAGAGTACAACTTGAAGAAGTGCAGTTTTTCAAGTACCTGTACGCAACCATTTCCAGAGACTGTAGTAGTACGTGGGACATACATCTCACGATCATAGCAGCGACAGAGGCAATGGTCAGACAACAAAATCTGGATTTCTCTACCAAATTTCGGCTCTATAAGTCTCTCATTGTGCCAATCATGTTGTACAGCTGAAAAACGTGGACCTTGCTACCAAAACAAGAGCGACGTATCCAGGCGTTCGAAATGAAGTGCTTCAGGATACTCGTCGAATGATGACTACTTACGGTCTCGACCTCGAATTTCTGGAGATTCACGTCGACAGCTGGCAGTCCTGACGGACCGTTGTCACTAACTCGCCCCTTGTTTTGTAATCCAAGTGTTCTGAATCTTTGCTGTTCTTGCTTTAATCTTTCTTATTTTGATATCGGTCTTAAGTTCCCTGATATTGAAGAAAGCTGAAAACATATCGATTGTTGATCATGTGTTAGTTCTCTGATGTCGTTACGAAAAGTGTCGTGCGTTGTTCTTATTCAAGAACACACGCACACGCACACGCGTTTGGTCTCGTAGGGAATGAACTAACTACTAGAAGAAATCATGTGGTGAACTCCGTGAACATTCTGAACACCTGAGCTGCTGCACGGGTTTCTCGGCCTACGCTACTGTTTAACATGTTCACACACATACTTCGCATTTAAGGTGGATAATCCGGAGTCCTGACAGGGGATTTGGTGTTTTACGCCGTGTCAGCAACTAAGGCTATATTACGGCAAGCAGCCAGCCCTGTAAACAGATGCCACGTGCAGAGAAAGAACACCGTGCCAGGGAAGGAAAAATAGTTTGTTAGCCTTACTAGAGGACAGTGATAAGAACTACGCCGATAAGCATCCTGATTCTCTGATACTTGAGAAGACTTTCCTAGAAACACCGGCATTCAGAGAGAAACTTTCGTAACGTCCAGATATTAACGGTAAGGGCAGCAAAGGACGTGGCCACTTACCGTGCGCAGTTACCGCATCTTCTACTGGAGGGTTAGAGAGAGAGAGCCCTCTAAGGGATTGGACCGACTTGGACAGGCTTTTTTAAAAAAAAAAAATTAGCGCATCCACCCACTCACTCATAGAGAGATGGTGAATACTTACCTGCATTGTGTTGTTGAACAAGATTCTCAGAGTCATTTCAAAGTAGTCGTTGGGTTGTAGAGTAAGATTTCCTATTTCACCACGATTGGACCAGGAACAGTTATTTAGAGCGTTGAAGTAAAGTACTTTTTGTGTTACATCAAAGTCGTAACGAAAATCAAGACAAAGGTAAATGTTACCACCATCAGGAGGACTGGAATCACACGAAGCATCCTTTCTGTCGTGAAAGTTGAAGGTCATTCTGAAAACACAAGACGCAGTGTGACTAGGTGACAAGTACAGGATTTGGAGGCAAACTATTGGTGTCTGGGATGTAGCAGCTTAACATGCTTCCCCGTCGGGAATATTTAAAAGAAAAGAAAAATTACAATAATCTTTGCGAGCTCTAAAATAAGTTTTACATCTATGCATTAATTCCTTTTTATCCATTCTCTCGGTAAATTTATTATCGCCATCACTAACTGCATTAAAACTCTGTATCTCTCAGTACAAAAGTAAATGTTAAATCTATTAGAAGAATTCTCTTAAAAGGATTTTCTCTGAATTTTGCAAACTTATTATCTATTAAACCTTTATTTTAGAAAAACATTATGTGATCATTTTATGCATTTTATCGTTTTATATCTGCTCTAAGAATACGGTGAATCATTTTATTGAACCTTCCAGAATGAAAGTGAATTGTTGATAGTTTATGGCTCTGTCATTAGCCTCTTTCAAGATCGCGTCGTAAATTTTTAGATAATATTTGTTGAAAATATTGCGTTTATTTACCTTAATTTTAAGTATAGACATCGCAAAATTCTGCATCAGCTTCCAGATCTTTGAGTAAATGCTAATTAGGCGATGTCCAGTCAACGAGTGTACTTTTCTGACCTCACAGAGAATTCGGTCTTTTACTTCTTTGTGAAATCCAGAGAAGAACTATGAAGTTCATAGGTTCGCATCTTGCAAACGAAATAGATTTATAACTTTCCAATTATTATAACAAATAAAGAAAACCCCTCTCATTTAAAAATAATTCTGTACATTGGTTAGAGTTTTTTAACTCAAGCTTCCACACTAAGAGGTTTTGATAAAATTGTAAATCATGTTATGTAAAAAGCAGCAGACTTGTACTATTGGAAAAAGGTTATTCGCATCATATTTACAAGGGAAAATTAAAAGAATATTTGGAGGAATAAACAATTGGCTTGTATGTCAAGATCGTTCGCAGAACGTAAAAAAAGAGAGGGTAAGTAGTCCTGTGAATTGTTTATACAAATATTCATTTCACGTTTTATTTATTGCTTTAGGCTTCATACAACCTGGAGATACGCCAGTTGATATCAAATATTTTATGTCACTCCGCTTCTCTATCGTTTTCCCCTCGTGATTCGCTCTATAATTGTGCTGACACTTGGGATAGCCGACTGGTTACAGCACTGGGATTCGAACGCAAAGGCATGGTGGCCTGATGCCCTTGGGACGTGGCAAGTTTTAGCCAATCGGAGTAGCTGACTCTTAGAGGCTCCGGGAAAGGTAAAGCAGCGAGAGGTATGAAAAATAGTCACCTCCCTCACTAAACAGTTTGCAGGAAACAGATAAACTTTACCTTTGAAGTCCGGTGAAGTTACCCTTGAAGCAGGCCTCCCACTCTTTTGCGACGACATCCGGTAGTGGCTTGTTGAATGGCACGCTCTGTAAATAATACGAAATTATTAGTTGAATATACAGACATAATCACATGCATATAACTACACATACATAACTGAGACGTTTATTCAGAAAATTATCTTATGGGTATTTGTGACCCTCCACGAAGAAATGAGTCTTAACTCGCGAATTTCAGATTTGCCAAATTGCAAATTTTTAAAAAGTAGAGGTTCTGAACTTTCTGTTGATACAAAAGTTGTTCTTCTAGTCCTAACATTGAGTGAGTTAGAAACGTTTGAAGTGTGAAAGTACGGTGGCGGCCATTTTGAGAAAAGCGGATTCAAAGATTAGCGTCAAGATTGCCGACCAGCTTTGTTTACTTCTAAACTTTTGCAGACAAATCTTTTGATCGGTTAATATTTGAATCGTTCTTTGAAGAAGTTGGACATACAGACTCCGCGCTTTCTGGCAATGTATAACACGATGGAGTTATGACTGGGAAACAGTATGGAAACAGCGTTTGAATTTCGTCTGAAAGCAGTATGGATCGCAGTAGGGTACCTCGATTAAAACGTATTTTAAATCAATTTCTAACTTTTATTCTAACATAGCAGAGTATTTTCCTAGCAGTTTAATAACCAAGGAATCCATTTTTAAAGAAAAGACAAACTACACAAAATTTACCCCTATCAATTTCGGTGCCTCTAGCACAAAACTGTTCCGCGCGACTTAAGAGACTCATTTCGTCGTGGAGGGTCACATTTAATGTCTTGTGTCGTAGATTATCACGATAGTTACATGTCGCTAGAATCATACAAATTCAACCTACATATGTTTACTTTGACTATGATTTAAAAATACTTAAATTTGAAAGATTGAAACTAATGTCATTAGCATCAACTGCACTCTTAATAAAATGGAAATTAAATAGATTCTTATCATCATGTTGGTCTCCTCTAAAAACCTGTACAATTTCCAGGGAAATGCTTATTTGGGTACAATCATTCTTCCAGTTAAAATAAACTTTCATTAAACAGAAATAATTAGGCGATTCCAGTAATGTGTGATTTTACGCAGGTAATGACTATCCTAAATATTTCAATACTTTTAGAAATGATGAGCGAATGTCTCCTCTCACTTAAAGACCAAACTGAGGCGCGTGTGTAAGTTGATTCACACCTTCAAATGCTTATTTCCGAGATTACTGCACTGCTTAGTATAGTTGTTCACTAAATAAATGTGCCCTTAAGTTTCAGCATTCTTTCAGAAGCAGCCCTTGGTACCAACAACAATCAGATAATCAACGAGTCAGTCAGTATTGTTTGGACGTGAATCAAGATTATTTTTTCTGCACTGGTTGTGGGCGGCATTGACAGTCTTGATGGTACGTGTTGCAGAGCAATAACATTTCTTTTGTTACGAAATTCTAAGGTTATAAAAAGGGAGTCCCCAAGACTTGGATGCGATTTTGTATGAGGAAGCTGACCATCTCCTCGTCTTCCTTGCTGATGCTACAGGATAGATCAGCTGGAGAATGCACACTGTTACCTATACGACAGAGTGTGTGTGGGGGGAGGGTATCCTGTACCCATACGACAGGTGGGTCAGCTGGGGGAGGCAAGTTGCACCACACGGAATCGAAGCATCTAGAGCAGACCTGGGCAAAGGCCGGCCCGCGGGCCGGATCCGGCCCGCCTCCTGTCTCTGACCGGCCCGCCCGCTGGCCCGCCCGCTGATATATATACTATATATACAGTATTGGGTAAAACTGAGTTAACTATATTAGTCCGGCCCTCTAAAACCATCTCAATTTCTTATGCGGCCCCTTGGGAACATTAATTGCCCACCCCTGATCTAGAGTGTGCTCATCCTACTACTTACACAGGCTTTATGACCACACACACATATCGGATTACCCTAAAAAGGTTTCGCTGATTGCTAAATGCAAAACAAGAGGGTAAGAAAAGAGTTTGTAAACATAGAAAGTAGTTTTCTTCTCACCGGTGAGTAGTAGGTGGCGTTTTTACACGTCCCTTTCAGCTCGCTGTACTTGCCGTTGACTTGACACGTGACCGTCTTGTCGGCGTGACGTGGAGCCCATACCAGAGACGGGTTGCACGTGAAGTTTGTCCTTTGACCCTGGAGTAGTGTCACATTGCTGTAGACACCGTCATCTCGAGGGGGCGCTTGACATTCTGTTATATGGTAATTACAGAAAGCAATAAACACTTATCCGTGCTATATTAAACGTTTGTTTCGACCATCAGTTAACAATTATTATAATCACGTTTAAATATCACATCCAGTAAGTGGTCGCTAGGGTAGTTGCTAGGCTACTGTACTGACGACTCTAGCACCATATCGTGTCCATGTTTGATTACGTCAAAACCATGGCATTCTCGTGTGCGTCATTGCATGACGCAAAGCAATACGCAGAGGGTTGCGTCATCCAGGAGTCCAAACGTCATCCCACTATCATTGCTTCATAAACCTTTGTAAGTGCAATGGATCAGTGATTTATTATCCACAGTTCAAATCTCTCATGGCGAGTATGTCAGCCGACTGTAAACAGCAAAATTATTACAAAGGTCCGGCAGTCGTTTGCTTGTCTGCGTTAACTGAACATTGTCCCGGAGACATAAACGAAATTTCTCATCACATTACACGTTGAACCACAGAAGAACGGTACAGTGAGCTGTAGATACTCATTTACCTCGCGCAGTCATATGAGCCTAATCGGAAAAATAGACAGAAAAAAGTTCCAAAAGCCCCAACAAATCATTACTTCTTGATATAAAATTTCCCTTCATTGTCGTTTTGTGGATACAAATTATTTAAGCCACGTTCGAAAACCTGATCAGGTAAAAATAAGAGCTTGCTCTTTGATGTTATCGGCTCTAGAGAACACACTTTTGACGGACATTTCAGACTGAAATATTACAATGAAAGATGTCATTATTTGTACGAGACAAGACATTCATGTTCACAAACTTTTTAATATGTAATGCATTTCAATATGCAGGTACAAAATGATACTTTCTTAAAACGTTAGATGCAAATTTTAAGTTTCTTTCTTTTCTTCTATGTGTGAAGTCCCCAAAAACTAAACTGACGAGGAAACTCTTTTTTTTTTATAATTAGCAGACATCTAGTCTTTCTAGTTACATCTTTTGTTTGGGTTGAAATTTTAATATTCTGTATATAAGAAACTTCCCTCCAATTTCTAAAAAGAAATATGCATAACAATGAGTAGGAGAGAACGTTTCAGTCCTAAGTGGATTTAATGACATTGCTGTGCATAATATTTAGAAAATATTCCCTGGTTTCTTGAGCAATTTTCTATTCTGTTTACCTGGGTTTTAGATTTGTCAAAAACGGTTGTAAAGATGACAATACGATATTTATCTCCGAAACTTATGTCCACGTAGATGCCTCGCTCTTTCTTTCTGATGCGTTTTTGATCCGCGTTGCTGTTGCTATCTGTTAGTATTTCTTTTAGTGTTTAAAATTTATTTCTGGAAGGTTTTTGACATTATTTAAATAAAATCTGAATATAAGACTGACTTCATGTTACCATTTTGCAGAACTTGATTGGCGGGTTGAAACTCTTATCACGTGCGATCAACATAAAAAGACAGCAAAGATGTTGCATCTGATGTGAAATATTGTGCAACTATTCTTTTCCTTTCTTGTGCGCTATTAGTGTGTGCTTCAATTGTTATTTCGGAGCTGTTCTTGTCTTTTCCGAGGTTGTAAGATAATTCCATCAACCATTTCCTAGTTACCTGCAGGAAGAGGCAGACACGCGTAGAAGGGCGACGCAAAGGTAGGCACACACACCTGGGTATCATTACAGGTGCGGTTGCGACAACCGTTGTCTTGAAGCTGTTCATAAAAATATTCTGTAAATTTTATATTCTTCTCAAAAGTTAAGTACTGTTAGCTCGTTAAGGCTACAAGTAGTTGACTAGTAATAATGCTTACGCGAACATACACGATGCCCTATATCATTGCTTTTGTTAACTGTGAAGTTTGCAGGCATCTATTTGATAACAAAAAGGATATAAATTAGGAAAATTGTGAAGAGTATCTTGTGCTGGCTTTAGCTGTCCGTTTAAGTTTTCCATCCTTTTGCGCGTTTACCAAGCTGTCAAAGAGCTAAACACTATAAGTTACTGCAAGAAAGAACTAATAAGAAAATAAGAAAAGGCTAATACATACTGCTTCGTCCCAGAAAGCTTCCCTTTCGACCCAGTCTGTAGAAACACCGCTTGTTGTGTTTGTAGAGATGTTTTCAGCGTGTAGAACACAGTTACCACCAGTGGCCAGGGTCCTGTTGTAGATGTAAGTGTAGGTCTTACACAGTTTCCGGTACCAACAAAGTCGTTCACACTGATATCTATTCATGAAGGAATACTTCCCCATCACGTCCTCTCTCTGACTTGGATGCAGCGATGACATTTCAGCGACACGACAAACGAGAGTCGCAATAAAAATTGTCAGAAAGGTCTTCATTTCAAAACGGTGATGCTGCTCGACTGCTTGTAAAATTTTCAGTTAGCTCATCTGGATGCTGTTCTGTGATGAACGAGGCTGACTTTATCGATGTTATATCTTTTGATACTGATTTTAAAATTAGCACTGAGCTTTTTTATATTAAAATCAGGAGAACACCTGGTTGGACTGAGCATCAGCCAATGAAGTTTCGTTTGTGGCAAAGCAAGCGGGTGCTGGTGTCCAGGTGCACGCGACGCAATCCAACCTCGCGCCGGGGACACAGCAGCTCGTAGGTACAAAGCTAACAAACAAGTTAGGTATGTGGTGTGGACATGAAAGACACGTTTACTGGTTGTATGTTTATGCATTTTAGCCGTAAAATGTATGCACGGTAATGCACAACGCCTTAAAATGTGCACACCCAGAAATGAAATAACTTTATCGCTATTAAAATAAGTTGTGACTGTAACTGAAGTGTACCAGTCACCGAACAAATTTATTTTTGTCTATTCACTATTTTCTGTAATACACCATCTAATTTATGCTTAGGATGGGTTTCGTCATTTTAGAAAACGGCAATATTTATGGTGGATCTGTGATTCCTCAACTGTTTGCAGCTGATCTTGCTCTTGCTCAAGATGGTACTAGCTCTTTGGCCAGATTAGGTGACGTTCAAAGTTTTGTCTTAAAAAACTGAAACGGGTTTATTATTTGAATTCTTGACCACATCTTGAATTCCATGTTTCATTGCTTTTTGTCTTTTCGCTGTAACATTCTAGGTCCGAATATTTATTGTTATAATTTTGTACATCATAACATGCTCACAGTAATCTTTTTGAACTCATTTTTCTGAGGACTATAGCTGTAAAGCAGATGAATGCAACTCAAATTTTGTTTTACTTCTGTTCCTAGCTACTGTGAAGTGAAATAATTATTATGAAAATTGTAAGACATCAATGAATGCTGCTGTCATCATCCCCATTGCTGCTAGATGATGGATGAAAACCTTTTGCAGATCACGATTATGGAGGTGTCGTGTGTACAAAGCCAGGGTCACAGCCTGTCCTCGTGCTTTGTTAACAAAGTCCTTCATTTATGTAGTTAGAAATGTGAAAATGTTTTAATTCACATTATTAAAGTTTTTCCAGTTCCACTCAAACGCAGGGAAGTGTTTGAGAGGCATTGTGTAGGGTGACATAAAAAAGAATACTAATAATGGTACACTTAACAGTTCTTCGTCCAGAAATTAAAAAAGATCGTCCAGGACAGCCGAGTAAATAATAATTTTGTTGTTTAACAAAGAATGAACACAACACTCAAGTGGGTGTTGTTATTTGCACGTGATGGCAACGTATATGTTTTTGGCGTAGTTTCAGTCTCCGACAACATCTGTCGGGTACACTATATCTGTTTGCTTTGATCCATACCGTACTTGATGAAAACAGCAATGTCCTTGGTGGATCTGCTGTTGTCTCCATTGTTTGCAGATGCTGGTGTTCTTCACATGGTGTTGTTCACTACAATGATCTGTTTAGATGCTTTTAAGGGTGTAGAAGCACAGACGAAAAAGAAGAAGAATGCAAGGGATGAAGAGAGATAAGTGACAAGTGAACGACAGCATTTAAAAAGAAAGAGCATCAGTCAGTTTTGTCTCCTTCAACAAATTCAAAGGAACAATGCAGATTGCCTGGACTGCGAAATGTCGCCTAACAAATGCCTTGATGCCATCATCTGCTTTGATCACAACACCAGCTAAATTACAGGAAACAGAACATGTAACACGAGTAACATGTTTACGCATATCATTTTGTGATGTTATCAATAACACTATTAGAAATAAAGGTGTGTGTTGGTGCGCAGTGTTAGCGATGGATCCAGTAACAACCATAGCCTTGACTGAAGGTACAACGAGAAAAATTTCCAATTTGAAGAAAAGGGAAAAGCTATCATATCCTGTAACACGAAGCTGGGACATTAATTTGACACCCGCTGTACTGAGAGCAAATAATTCATGCATTGCAGATACTCATCGCACACCCAAAACAAGAGGAAAAAAAAAACAAGAGGAGGCAAAAACTCGAAGGTTTAAGTTCCAATCTACTACAACCACCCAACCTCACTCAAGACAAAGTTTTGCTGCTAAGCACAAACAAAAGCAAACATCTCATTTTTGGTATCTGTCATCAATTAAAATAACAAACAAGCCAAAACACTCAGCATCAAACAAGAGCCTCACAGTATCCGGACAGTATGTAAGAGATGTGAAGCTAGGTCATCAGCATCATGAAAAGAAAGATTGTTTCAAGCGCTGGGGTCGAGGGTCACTCACTGGATGCGACCTAACGTGTGTCCCAACCCTTTCTCCACCGTCCTCCCTGCCCAACCTCCACACACCAATGTCTAGATAGTAGGCCAACCTGGTGTCAGAAAGACCCGGCTGTCAACTGTGCCCTACGTGAGGAGAACGTAATAGTTCCGCTTTCGCCTCCTCAGCAACAGTCCACTATTTCATTCAATCTCTCCCCCATCCTCCAGGCCTGGAAATGGCATACTATTATCTTCAAACTTGAGTCTCCTAGTGTATTGCTTTGATTGTTTTCCCTAAACATTCGTTAAAAATAAAGACAAATAAAAGCAGGATGAAAGAGGAACTGACTGTTTTCAGTTGTAAGAGCGTCTTGAGAGTTACCAGGTACCAGAAAAGTCGTTGACGCAGAAACATATTCGTGAAAATGACTTTGTTTCGTTTATTGGCCATCCTGGGTTCAGTTCTTGTCTCGGGCACACTGGTCTTTCTCTAAATGTAGCATCTGCTTACAAGACTTGCTGCCTACCCGTGATATCGCCTTAGTTGCTGGCTCTGTGTAAAACATCAATCTCTTCTCTCCCCTTCCCCTCCCTCTGTCGCTTGTCGCCAAGCCTGTGGTTGAAGTGTTGTTGTGTCTACAGTCACAGTCCGGCATCCCTCACACGCTCCTCACAGCTCGGCACCGGAACGTCTGGTCAGCCCGTTGGTCGTCTTGGACACGCTCTGATGGCTCTCACACTTCAGTTGTTCGTCCTTTCTCTCTACAGAGTGTCTTGTGTTGTCGCACCGTGACAGGAGCTCATCTAGCTATCTGGCTATCTCACCAGGACTAAGCTGCTCACTGCGTTTATACATACGTATTATATTCATATCTTTGGTCTCCATCACACCAGGGTGAGCATCGCGAAAAATACGTGGAACGCAAGGGAAATTTTAGGAAAATAAATTAACTGCACATTGCTTTAGAGCTCGTGTATTTCTTAGGTTGACTAGAGTATCTATCACTCAGTGCGAGACGCACTGGAACTTTTTTTAAATAATAATAATAAACCTTCCCACTCATAGGAACATCTCTCTATATATATACCAACCAGCAGCCTACTCACTACTTTTATTTAGTTCCTTGTGGAAGTGTTGACCTTATCATTCGCTGCTTTTAAAACGATAGAAACAGTAATAAACGCACTCGGACACACACACACACACACAAACACATGTCGAATAGGTCTACAGATTGCTTACTTATTGTGTTGATCACAGACCAAACCACACCTGTTTCATTTAGCTGCAGTTGTTACTAGTAGAATTTCTCTCCGTGTGTTTCTGCTGGGTGTGGGTTAAAAAGTGAGTGAGAAAGAGATGTCAGATACATAAAACGACATGCTATACACACATATATTCTGTGTATTTGCACGCACACACGCACGCATATTCTTTTTCATCAAACACAACAATCCAATAACACGAGAACAAATCTTTATTAGAATTCACAATGTATAACATAGAGAATATCTACTGAGAGTAATATTTGAAACATACACAGACATCATAAGCTTTTAACAGATGTTCGATGACATTATTTGTACGATCATGTCTGTTACAGACGACTGAATGACTCTTGACCTTTAGATACGTTGACCACGGAAACATTTTTTTAAACGGCAAATAGAAAAGTCTGGATAAGTAATGATGATATTGAAAAACAGCGAGTAAACACAACTCCAGAAACGTGTTTTGAATAGAAATCGTATTACAAAAGAAACACACAGCAGGGCTTCTGCTAAGGCTAAATCCCAGGGACCCTTTTTCAGTGAAGGGGACATTTATTGAAAACTTTTAATGCGTAAAATTTTTGCGTAAGCAACTGACACAGGAAGAAAGTATAATTAGTACACCGTGTGTCAATCTCTAACAACTACCAATACAGAAAATTTTAGGAAACCTTCACAGCAGTTTCCATGTACCAGCTTCCCATTGGTTGCTTTGATTGTAGAGCTAGTCACATCCTCTGCCGAGGTCCACGAAGGAAAGACTGACATCATGTACAATCTCCAAGAACGTGGCGTTTGTCAAGATGATGTTGGTTGACACCAGGTCGAATTGTTGGGTTGTGAGATTTTTGTAGATAATCTGCAAAACACCAGACGCATACATAAGTCTGACGTTGAGGAAACGCGAGACGTATCGAGACTTTACCAAGTGTTCAGTTTGCATTGTTGTCGTTGCAAAAAGTGTCGTGCCATATGCCTGCCCCTACATCTTACATTCATATGTATACACTCACACACACACACACACACAACATAACAGTTGCATTCAAAAACATTAGTTTTATGTTTACCAACAAATAAACTATCACATATTATAGTAACGTTGACAGGAAAATGTTTTGACGTTTTAGAAACACTGGAAAGTTATTAGAATATAGTTTTATCGCCACAAAGGTGGATTTGTGACATTTGCTGCTTAGGCTATGATTTTATTACACACTTTCAATTTTTAGCTTTGTGTGAGTGAATTTTATTTATGCGCTGTGGCAGGGTAAGGAAACAGTGAAAATACTACAAGAAGTTACAAGTGAAGGGGACAATCACTCTTCCACATCCTCTCGCTTCTTTCTTTCCTACGACTCTACCTCTCTCTGTCTCTCGTATTATCTCTTGAATTATTTACAACATTGTCTTCATTTGTTCTGCATAGTTGTTTTTCATTTGTAGCCAGTGGTAATGTCATTAAACTAATACACAATTATATCGTGAGTAAACATGTTTCACAGTAACTTACACCAACCAAACAACTGACACAATCAATCTGAACACTCACTCACCCACTCACTCACTCATAGAGAGATGGTGAACACTTACCTGCATTGTGTTGTTGAACAAGATTCTCAGAGTCATTTCAAAGTAGTCGTTGGGGCGTAGAGGAAGATTTCCTATTTCACCACCAGGGGTCCAGTTACAGTTATCTAGACCGGTGTAGTAATATACTGTTTGTCTTGACATTTGAAAAATTGTTTCGGAAATCAAGCTGAAGGTAAATGTTGCCAACTTTAGCAAGATTGGTATCACACGAAGCATCCTGCCTGTCGTGAAAAGCTGAAGCTCATTCTGTAAATAGAAGACGCAGTGAAACAGTTGGCATCTTAGTTCCAATTAAACATAATAAATGCAATATAATATGTAGGAAATTTGTAATCTAGCTGTTATCCGAATTCATTGAAGCTCTTGAAATATAAGTTGAAGCATAAATATATAATGCCTCTCGTTGTATATAGTGTAAAACACACTAATACGCATACAAATATATGGTCAGATATGTTTTACATATAGCAATGTATTATGCTTCATACTTAGTAAGATGTCCGACAATGAATTAGGACTAGTTCATTATTAATCTTGCTACAAAATATAATTTTACAATTCGCTGATTAATTTTTTCAGATTAATTGCACTATACTGTCTATACATATATATATATACCTTGCTCGACAACTTGTAATATTGTTATCTGACATGTATATTAAAGAATGGGAAAGGGATATTGGAGGGATAAATTATTCCCGTAACCTAGTAAGTTGCGGACAACACAATAAAAGTGTAATTCAGTTTCTTCAAGATTTTTACAGAAGGGACGATTGTGACTAATGCTTGAAGCTGTTATATACCATAATTTATGGCACTTAAGGTAAGAAACACTTAGTTCCGATCTGCTTATAGAATTTCTCATCCCTAAATGATTTAGATACATCTATTGCAAATAGGAAAACCAGGATACACTGCTTTCAAAATACCGATAAGGGTCGAAGGGGTCACTACTAGTTATCCTCTCACTCCATTCCTGCTCGTGACATCTATCAATCTTTCTTTAAATTATTTCAAAATTATCAGCATTTCCTACACTCTGCGGCTCCCATACAAAGTCAAACCATCTTTGTACAGAACCATCATGATGCATGATCATTTTGCCCTCGGGCTTTGTCCATAAACAACTTAACTTTTCATTCGTCGACTTCAATCCGAAGTACGAGCGTGATTCTTGATCAGAGTTTTACTTTTCATCATTATATTATTCATGTCTTCATAATTCCTCATCTTGAACATCGTCGGATTAGCACAATTCGTCGTTATCCGACCACTGATGCAACTATAACTCTGATCTTTGTCTTTGTGCTCTCAAGCATTGACTCTTGTAATTCTCTTTTCGCGAGGATTCTAAGAGAATCTTAAAACTATGTTATGAAAGTGTATGTTTATGCCACTAGGGGTACTACTGGAGTATGTTACTCGTTATCATATTTACAAGAACAAGTAAAAATGGTTTGTGTTTATTAACATGGTTTGTCTTTTATCATTGTCATTTTCAAGAAAGAAGAATGTAATGAAGTGAGGTCAAACAGTCCTGTGAATTTTCTACTCACGCATCGTTTATGTATCTCCTGCATATTGTAAACATAATAATAAATGCTACGGTAGCCTTTTATGACAGAATACATCTCTGTAATCTGTATATGGTGGATACTAACCTTTCAGTGCCAATAAAAATGCCCTTGAAGCAGGCCTCCCATCCTCCCATGACCACATCTGGCAGCGGCTTGTTAAATGGAACACTCTTTATAACAAACAACAAAACGTCACACACACACACACACACACACACACACACACACACACACACACACACACACACACACACACACACACACACACACACACACACACACACACACACACAGATATTAATGTAGTCGTATCCCGTAGAACGGTCAATACTCAGTAGAAATCCCATGCTTCTGTTTGAAGTCTGATCATCCCTGTTAATAACACCTTTAGTTGGTTTTGGAAAATGTGAGAGATCGCGGTTAGGAAAAACTTATTGTTATTTTCACGAGAATAAGTCTGACCTGCTTACATCAATGCTTTGTTAGTTTATTTTGTTTCCAGATCAACAACACGCTACTCTTTGGTTTATTTAAGACTATTCTTTTTATGATGTAGCATGTAGAAGGTAGACAAAAAAGAAAAGTATCCTCACCGGTGAGTAGTAGATGGCGTTTTTACACGTCCCTTTCAGCTGGCTGTACTTGCCGGTGACTTGACACGTGACTGTCTTGTCGGCGTGACGTGGAGCCCATACTAGAGACGAGTTGCACGTGAAGTTTGTCCTTTGACCCTGGAGTAGTGTCACATTGCTGTAGACGCCGTCCGGTTGTGGTGGAGCTTGGCATTCTAGAATAAAATTGCTTTAATAATAAAGTCGCAGATGAACGAGAATTTGTTCACTGAAACCAAAAACCAAAAACAAACAAAAAACAAAAACAACCAACCAACCAACCAAACAAACAAACAAACAAACAAACAACAATAACAAAACAGAAACAAACAAAAACTTGAGACAGGAACAATGACGTAGCACAGACAAGGGAGACACGAGTCAACAGCGGGAAGGCCTGCTAATTACTGAGCACTGTGTCCAAGACAAGTGAACAAATATTCACCTTTGTATGAACACTCGGTTGAAGTAAATCATGGGATTCAATATCGCAAAGAACTGTAAAGTCTTCATCTGAAGGCAGCTTTATGAGACCCAGAGATTCTATATTTCTACCAGCCTCACAGGTAAATGTTCAGACAACTGAACACAGTCATATTTACCTGCAACAACCGGATGGCAGGTGTAGGAAGGTGACGTGTAGGTGGGAAAACACATCTCCGTGTCTTCGCAAGGGCGACTACGACAAGTTGTACTTTGGGTCTGTTGGTAAGAAATAGTCTGCCATTTAATTACAACTTTTTGCGTAAACTTTAATTTACTCATACAGATATACAAATGATAGAAAGTTACGTGAGACTTGATTTGCTTCAAGAATATATCACATCAATGTCTATGAATCATGTACAAAGCTGCGACCTATATTTAACTAAATTTAAAATAATTTATAGAGCTAGTACGTACTGTGGGGTTGGATATCGCTTCTCGTTCTATCCAACCTGTCGGCACCATGTTGGTTGTATTTGTGGTGATATTCGCAGCGTGCAGAACACAATTACCATCAAGGGCTTGCACGCTGTCGTACATGTAAGAGTAGGTCTTGCACAGCTTCCGGTACCAGCAAAGTAGCTCACACTGATACCTGCTCATTACAAAATACTTTCCCATGGCATCTTCTCTTTGACTGGGCGACTGTGCTGACGTACACCTCACAGCAAGGTGAGAAACAAGAGCAGCAATGAATATCCAAGACATCTTCATTTTTTATGTGGCTGGTCCTAAGGCAAGTTCTTGTTGAGAGAGAAGTGACAGTGTTACGATCGCAGAAATATCAAGGTAAACAAAACAAAGGTCGATTCGGTTAGCGGGTGAGGCTACCCAACCTGTCTTCTTCAGTGCTGACTCTCAACTGTGCAGGTGATATCTTATTAAAGTGACCGAGACTTACTGTTGAAATGATTGCCAGCCAATCGCATGCGACTTCGATTCAGAAATGTTTGTTTGGTATCCAACACTACGAGGGATGAAAAGATACAGTGGGCGTGGTCGTGACGGACAGAGTGCTAACACGGGGATGAGGCAGAGAGTAACTCAACTCCACAAACTCTAATAACACGAGTGCCAAGCTTTGTGTAGAAAAGCACTCAATGTGCTGCCAGTGATGTAGTGTTTTCACTTTATCTGACCAGGACTTGTTTGCCTAGCATCCTATACATTTTGTGATTTTGATCATGGCCTTACTGCCAGCACCTGACAGCCTTGCGTGTGAAATGACATTCAGCAGACGGACTGGAGGGAGATAATTGTTTCTGTTTGTCCTTGGTGATTGATTCCACTTTCAAATAAATCGCTTTTTTGCTTTTAAGTCGATGTGAAACCTGCTAGATACCGATGAAAGGGTCTCTCGCGTAGCTTTGTTTGTAAAATGTTGGTAAACAACTCATGTTTCTAGTGCCCGGTTTCAGTGTAACTTTATAATTTTGAAAGAAATCGTAAATAATGATTTAACCTATGAAAAAACTTAACATATTGAGCTATTTATTTGTTTGAAATAACCATTTTTCATCAAGACTGCCACCTATCAGTCCATGCCAGACCAAAACTTGTTGGACGCCGTGTAAGAACAGAAGGACTGGATTGCCATAGACGGATACAAAGGGTTCAAAAGAATATTCTTCATCCCTGAATAACCAAACATGATTAATCGTTTCAGTGAGTGCTGGAACAAAAAAAAAAATCGAAGGTTGACCGTCGTTAAATATTAAAGACAACTACCAGTTATCAAGAGGGCTACTCAGGCAAATGAGCTGATCACCTAACCCTCATGTAACAGTTCTAGGGGATGAACGGAGGGTTTCTAGATGCTGCGTTGTTATGATATTTCATCTATTCCCTGGATGTTTTAGTTGAGTTGGAATGAAGAGTATGGATAATTTATGAATTGTTGAGCATCACTCACCCAACCATGTTTGTCACTCCGCCTGAAGTTTCCAAACTGGTGTCGGTTTTAAATGTGTGAATGTAGAGGTAGAAAACCGTTGGAACGGTGAGTTTCATGGCATTTGTGTTTCAAGCCATTCGTCCTAGAAATTAATACATCACAACTGGGACAGCAAAAAGAATTCCTGAGTGTTATTGAACGGCACCAGTCACTGACAAATTTGGGTCGTTTCGGTATCTGTTAGAAACAATATAATAATTTATGTTTAGATGGATTCCATCCTTTGAAAAATGACAATGTTTTTGATGGATCTCCTGTTGTCTCATGGCAGTTACACGGACGGACTTTATGAATAGTATCCCTGTCAGTTTTCTACGATGATGTTTTTTAAACTTTGGTTTATCTCTTTGGTCAGGTTGGGTGACGTTCAAAGTTTCTTTTCTTGAAAAACTAAATTGTTTTATCATTTGAATTACTTGACCACATCTTGAATTACATGTTTCATTGCTCTTTATCCTTTTCCTGTAACATTCTTGGTCCGAATATTTATTGTTATAATTTTTTACACTATAGCAGGCTCACATTCATCTTCTTGAACCTATTTTTCTCAGACTGTTGACACAAAGCAGATGAATGCAAGTATGATTTTGTTTGACTTCCTTTTGTTTTTAGATACTGTCAAATGTAACACATTTTTATGAAAACTGAAAGACATCAATGAATGCCGCCGCCGAAGCCACCTGACAGGCTGTCCTCGTGCCTTGTCAACAAAGTCCTCCTATACATCGAGGTTTTGGAAATGTGAAAAATGTATTAATTCATATTACGTTTTTTCAGTTTGCACCAACGCACGAAAGTGTTTAATGAATTAGGCATTGTGGAGGGTGGATACAACAATACGACGGTAGGACGGATACTAACTAATGTCACATTAAACACGAAATGAATCACAAAGGCAGCAAAAAGGGGGAAACGACATTACTGCTCAGTACATGTACATACTTGTCTGAGGTCAATGTCGCCCTAACATGCTCGGGTCATTTGGAAGTTATGTGATATATATCACATTTTTTCCTAGGGGTCACCTTTTCGTGAGGGCGGTCCCACTTTCCCATCGCTCACTTTCTTACATTATCTAACATTCTAAGGACTCAGGTACTTATTTCCGACAGCTCGGATTAGTAGAAAAGTTTTCTTGTATGCGTGTTTGGGCACCAGTCCTCTCACCTTTCGGCAATGCACTTCCCTTTTAGTTCTTTATATGAACCTTTGCTTCTGGCTGATTTTGAATTAAAAAACTGCTTGGCTCTAATGACAGGCCCCGTCCGACTCTGGTTTCTGGAAAATGTCAATGGTGTACATTACTGTACTGCCTCGCTGGACAGGTGAGGGAGGCTAGGTGCACAGCATGTTTTGGAAATATTATAACCGTTATAAAGAAGGAAATTTACAAACATCTTTTATTTATAGAGTAAATAAGAAGCACCAATGTGTGCGGAGAACGTACTGACGCGCACCAAAGTTTGTCTTGTTTCAAACAATTGTAGCTCTTACAGCTCTGACATTGTGTTGTACACTGTGTGCCTTCAAACTGACTTCCTCAATACATTGGACCCTTAGAAGACATTTAAATTAGGAATGTGGTGTGCAATTGAGTTTTGTGATGCGATTTGTACGACTCCTTGATTGCGTGGGTGATGTGTGATAAACATAGACAAGCAAATGAATTAACAAAAATCTATATTCACAGTACGTCTTCAAAGTTAATTATTTTGCGAACGTTTCAGTAAAGTGTCTTGTTTTTTGTTTTTATAAACTGGCATGATAAATAAAATAATTTTAACAGATAGCTGCTGACGTTTTATTACTTTTCATTAGTGATGTTGCTAACTCTACTATTTAATATCAAATTAGAGAGACTAAGCTACCAGACAATGCTTGTTAAAGATGACAAAAACAGACACATTAAAATAAACAATTTCAAACAGTGAGAGACTAACAATTTTTTCTTCTTTTTATAGATGTAATTGTTTATATTTTTATTGAGAAAACAACTTTGATTGCGGATAACGTAATTATCAAAACATACAGAAATGGGAGATAACCCGCGCTACCTTTTTTTGTGGCTTTCGTCCCTTGGATCAGTTAATCCTTTGCCAGTTGTTTAATAATATAATGGGAACTTATTAACTCGCAGCATCACGACCAAGATAGATGGGACTGTCTGTTCAGACCAATAATGATACATGAAGGTATACAGTGAGGTACGTATAGACACTGAACAACATAAAGATGAGGTACAACAGCCAGTGGACAGTGAGGTACGTATAGTGAGGCAAGTTCATGACCACTACGCCACAGAGACTGTGCTCGCGATGTTTACTAATGTAGCGTACTTGTAGTTCAAAGTTGTCTCCACTCAGACCTTTACAAAAAAGAAAATCAGCGCCCCGGCAATAGACAGCAGACGACATTTGACGTCATATTCCAGGCTATTTTTATCCGGGAAGGTCGAGGTCTTTTTCCTTTCGTTGGCTGTAGCAACGCCTGACGTCATGCCCGTGGACGTCACTTGTCGTCTGCTTGATGCTGAGTCTGCTGCTTGTTCTAACAACAGGCGTTCTTCCTAAGACGCTGAGAAGGTTTTTGTGAAAAGTGAGAGACCGACTGGTGGTGTTAGTGGACACAGCAGCCAGTAGTGACCACCGGCCAGTGGAAATCCGTGGGGCCTGTGCGTGGAACTGAATTCAGTAGCCGGGAGGCGACCACCATGGTCTGTGTGAGACTCGAGTGTGTTTCCGGTGTTGTTCGTGACAGCGGGTGACTGCTGGACCTTCCTCAAGCCGCGTGGGTGAGTACTAAGATTTTCTTTGGCAATTTCCAATATTTTTTCTTGTCTGTGGAAACATTGGTTAGCAGGGATGGGCAAGCTACTTTTAATTTGTAGCCGGCTAGGCTACAGCTACTTTTTTTCAAAATGTAGCCGGCTACACTACAGCTACAATTTTCCAAAAAGTAGCCAGCTACTTTTGGCTACTTTTAAAATGTAGCCAGCTTCTTTTGGCTACTTTTAAAAACGTGATGTTATAACAAGTTAGCTGTAGCCAGCTGGCTGTAGCAACATACACAAACATCAAACATACACACTAAACACTATTACTTGCTTTACAAAGTTTTTATTATAATAATGTAACGGAGAACTGCGATATACCGACAATTTTATTTAGTGAATCCATAAATGCTTTCATTCATTCCTTGCACCCTTCCTCCCCCGGCCTTTTTCAAACAATAAGTACACGTATTTACGATTATATTAAAAACATTTCTGGATCTTTTTCCTCATCCTGTTTTAGTGACAAAAGAAATTATATAAGTTTTCGATAAACATTGTTTTTCTATAACTATTTGTTCCCTATTACTTAGAAATGAAACTAAACAGATGCTTAAGTATCAGGTCCCTGGTGGAATTTTCAATAAGTTAGGTTATGTGGTGATGAAAAATGTCAACCTCTTATCAATACTGTGACAATGAACAACAGACATTGAAATAAATGAGTTTGCATGGAATATAAGTAAACACTGCTTAATCTAATTTAGGCAAGCAGATCATAAGGCATTTTTTTCTAACACTGAACTGAAAACAAGAAAAGAACACAAACTAATTGTTCCAAAAGCTGATAGGGTGAAAATATAGTCCTGGCATCAAGTTTTCTTGTTATCAGTGCTCTAGTTTAAAAAAATCAAAACCTTTGGTAATATGACTTATGGTATTGTGTAAATTTGTTTTTTAAATGTTGTACGTTTTGAAACAAAATCGTTGATTAACGTCACAATTTTCACTTTAGGTACTCAAAAACAGTTTTAAAGTGCTATATTTATGTTATTTTGTTACTCTATATTTAAAAACCCTTAAAGATATTTAAAATATGGATTTTAATTTTTGGAGTGTACCGGTAAAACTTAAAAAAATCTACATCTTTTTAGTCCTTCATGGAATTGAATTTGACCAGAACTTTGGCCTCGAAGTTGCTGTCTGTCACCTAGTGCGCAGCTTTGTCATGATAAGTCCTGCAGACTGAACTATCTCTCAACCGCAGCACTGCTTGGCAAGACGTGTTGGTGCGCAAATAAATTTGTTTGACCGTGGGATATTTGTCCAGTTCACTGACATTCTGTGACAATCCAGACATCAGGAAGGTAGTTGTCTCAGGGGTGCCGGTAACGTCTTGTTCGTTGAGTACTTTTTCGTGCTGCGCACCCATTCTTGCATTTGAAACTATACCCACATTTTGTGGCTTCGCAAAATGTAAAAAAATTTCAAATAAGGCTAGAATTGATGGGTACGTCATCTTCGTTTTTCAAATCACTCCGCCACATGGACGACCGGTACTTCCGGTTACTGAGCGCGCGAGACACGGTGGTGTCTGCTGTCAAGACACCGAGCAGTGAGAGCAGTGGCTGTCGTCGTCTTGCTGACAACGCTGTCGACGAATGGTCGTGTAACCAACAACGTCAAATGGCTACGTAGAGTGGCTGTCGTACAGAAATAACACCAGAGATTGAATTCCACACTGAAAGTTTCTTTAATTCACTATCTTTTTCTCAGCAGCTGGCTAACTTCTCTCTCTCTCCATTCACAAAGAGGTCCCACCACTGTCAGCCCTGCTATTTATTCTCTCCCCTCGAACATTCTAGCACAGACATTCTATTTCGTCGCAATAAGACATTTTGAACATCGCTACATTGTTGAACATCATTTCCTCCTCGCACAAAGACATTCTATCTTTTTACATGCTCCCGTGCTGACATTCTGGAATATAGATGCAAATCTACAACCCAAAGACATTATATACTTGTACACTACTAGAGTGCTACAGTCGTGAAAGTAGCCAACATGTAAGCAGAGCTACAGCTACTTTCTAAAATGTAGCTACGGCTACAAGCTACTTTTTTTTAATTTGTAGCCGGCTAAGCTACAAGCTACAAAATTTGTAGCCGGCTACAGTAGCTGTAGCCTAGCTACAGCTACTCCCCATCCCTGTTGGTTAGCAAGTGAGAGGCTGCGCGTATGTGTCTTTGTTTTCTCTGTGCAAGACTTGAGACATTTTGGATTGTTTACGAACGTGACTCGTGCGAGTTAACCTGTCTGCTAGCCTAAGTGTGTGATTGATGGGTTACGGCGCTTGTGACGCGCACCCTGTTTACTGTTTGAGTATTTGAGGGGAGAACTCAGTGGGACCGTACTTAGTCTTAGCTATACCCGGGGCTTGGAGGAGAAAGTTTTTTCACGTTGAAGTCACCTAGTGACAGATATTCTCGTTTTTGTCCTTGTTATCATCGTTGCTGTTGTACATCTTCATCTTTTTCGTCGGCTTCTTCCCCACCCTGTTACTCTCCTGTGTGTGCGAACTCACAACTTTTCTTCATTCATCCATCCCCCTTCGTTTTATGTATCCATCGCCTTTGTCATCCTGTCCTACATCGTGTGATGTGTGGTCATTGAGTAGCTGGGACTGAGGACCCACAGAAGGTCCTGTGTTCGCCGGACGGACAGTGAGTAAGTGGTCAGCGCGAGAGCGTGGCGCAAAGCCACAGAGGAGAGAAAGAAAATAAACAAAGTATATAACTAAATGCGGACTGTTCTACAACTTACGCTGGGCTGAAACTTCAAGAACTCTATCAGTACCGTGCCTCATTGCGTGCGGGTGTTTGATTGTTTTTTCCCCCTATTAACGTTAATTATCTTTTGTTTGGGCGTGGGGTATCTGTGTTTTCTTGCGCGTATGTGTGTATGTGAATGTTCATTTTCCTCATGCCAAGCAGTTTAAGTAAAAATCTGGAAATAAGAGGAAAACGATCTTTATTAGACTTCATCGTGCACTCGAAAGAGTCATATTTGAAAATGCACAGACATTATGAGCTTTTTAGCATAAACGATGACTTATTTCAATGATTACAATATGTTATAGCCTACGAAATGAATTTTGTATTGGTGGACCTTGAAAACAATTCAAAAGCCTTGTTGAAAGTAGATAGAAGATGCTAAAACAAATAAGATCTAAAGACATGATTTTTGTGTTCTGCGCGAAGGAAAAATAGCGAATGAGGTGTATTAGACATAAATGGTACGTTTATTGTCCCTAGTAATTTCAGCAGTAAAAAGCTAAGTGAAGTTTCAAAGTCTCGAGTTGCTTGTGTGTGGATGGACTTAAAATGTTTACTAATTAGTTGAATGTTGCTTATTCACAGTAGTTTAAGTCAGTCCAATTGTTGTTTGAAGTATAACTTGAAATGGCACCACTCCGATGATGTCTTAACTTGACATTTAGGGACAGAAAAAATCTGCTGAAAATTCTTGTGTAAACAAATTAGATCGCAATCTTAAGTGTACAATAATGGGTAACAACACACATCGCATATAATCTTCAATCGTCCGAAAGGTCGTCCTAATATAATGCATTCCAATTATGTGCCGTAAAACATAGAAGAGGATCTCAATATTAAGTGTAAAAAAGTGTTATGTAACATTTATTTCAATCAAACAGACATGGGAAAAATCATTTTTCTCGCTTCTTGAAAATTTTTTAGTGACACTAGTGAGGAACGAGAGAGAAACAGGACTAAAACTACTCTGGAAACGTGATTTGAAGAGAAATCGTATGACAAAATAGCACACAAGAAGAAAGTATTTAGTACACTTTATAATCAATCTCTAATAGCGCACCGATACAGACAATTTGGAGACAGCTTTCACAATGCTTTCATGGGCTGGCATCCCATTGGCTGCTTGTTTGTAGCGGCTAGTCACATCTCTGCCGAGGTGAACGTAGGAAAGACTGACATTGTACAATCTCCAAGTACGTGGCGTTTGTCAAGTTGATGTTTGACGCCAGGTCGACTTGTTGGGTTGTGAGATTTTTGTAGATAATCTGGTGAAAACACAGACAGACAATAAGGTACGTACCGACAAAATTGCTAGCAGTGACCTACTTGTATTCGAGCATAGTCTTTAATCTTTTGACGATTTCATTTTCCATTTAGATTTGTTTTCCTGTTAGATGCCTGAGCTGGCAGTTCAAAAGTTTGTTTAGTGGGTTTTTTTCATTTTGACAAAGCGACGTACTAGCATACTAAAGCCTTCATGAAGTTTGTTGGTAACTCAGAACTCAGTATTTTGACTGAAATCATGATGGATCAAACTCAGCTTTCAAGTGCAATCCTCTCAGTCAACAACCTATGTATAATGCGAAATATCTTTCTGACGAGTCTGAAGAAGTGCCTTTTAGTGGGCACAAATTAATCAGTTTCTGGTCTCGGTGCTAATATGGTGCTGATGTTACATGTAGCACTCACTTGAATGCTTAGTTACGTCAGGCATAATAATTTTCTTTTCATATCTCACGAAGTGGGCCACTGCATCAAGCAAAGTGACAAACATGGGAGTGATGGAACTCTTCCAGATCTCTATATATGGACGCTTCATGCTATTCACATTTCGAGATCAAAATGTGCTGCTATACTGGTTATTAGTTACTTATTTAAAGATTGTTTACTCTACAAGTCCTTAATTGCGCATCTCCTACTGGTGGGTAGCAGAGAGAGAGAGAGAGCTCTAAGGGATCTGACAGACTTGGACAGGCTTTAAAAAAAAAATTAGCACATCCACCCACTCACTCACTCATAGAGAGATGGTGAATACCTACCTGCATTGTGTTGTTGAACAAGATTCTCAGAGTAATTTCAAAGTAGTCGTTACAGAGTAGAGGAAGATCTCCTATTTGACTACCAAGGGACCAGGAACATTTATTCAGAGCGGTGTAGTATAATACTTGTTTTTGTACAACAAAGTTGAAACGGAAATCAAGACAAAGGTAAATGTTGCCACGACCAGCAGGACTGGAATCACTAGAACGAATCATCCTGGCTGTCGTGAAAGTTGAAGGTCATTCTGAAAACACAAGAAGCAGTGTGATTAGGCGACAAGTACAGGACTTGGAGGCAAACTATTGGTGTCTGGGATGTAGCAGCTTAACATGCTTCTCCTTCGGGAAGATTTGAAAGGAAAGAAAAATTACAATAATCTTTGCGAGTTCTAAAATACGTTTGACATCTTTGCATTAAATCCTTTTTATCCATTCTTTCTGTAAATTTATTATCGCCATCACTAACTGTATTAAAACTCTGTATCTCTCAGTACAAAGATAAATCTTAAATCTATTAGAAGAATTTTCTTACAACGATTTTCTCAGAATTTTGCAAACTTAGTTTCTATTAAATCTTTATTTTAGAAAAATAGTATATATAATAGTTTATGCATTTTGTCATTTAAGCCTGCCCTAAGAATACGGTGAATCATTTTATTGAACCATTTAGAAGGAAGGAGAATTGTTGGTAGTTTATGGTTCTGTCATTAGCATCTTCCAAGATCGCGTCGTAAATTTTTAGAGAATATTTGTTGAAAATATTGCGTTTATTTACCTTAATTTTAAGTATAGACATCGCAAAATTCTGCATCAGCTTCCAGATCTTTGAGTAAATGCTAATTAGGGCGATGTCCAGTCAACGAGTGTACCTTTCTGACCTCACAGAGAATGGGGTCTTTTATTTCTTTGTGAAACACAAAGGAGAACTACGAAGTTCATAGGTTCGCATCTTGCAAACGAAATAGATTTTTTGCTTTCACATTATTATAACAAATGAAGAAAACCCCTCTTATTTAAAAATGATTCTGTACGTTGGTTAGAGTTTAAAACAAGTTTAACTACCGCACTAAGAAGTTTTGATAAAATTGTAAATCATGTTATGTAAAAGGAGGTTGAACAGCAGGGCACTTGTACTATTGGAGAATGGTTATTTGTCATCATATTTACAAGATAAAATTAAAAGAATAAATGAAGGAATAAACAATTCGATTGTCTGTCAAGATCGTTCGCAGAACGTAAATAAAGAGAGGGTACATAGTCCTGTAAATTGTTTAGACAAATATTCATTTCAAGTTTTATTTATTGCTTTAGGTTTCATACAGCCCGGAGATAGGCCAGTTGATATCAAATATTGTGTCATTCCGCCTCTCTACCGTTTCCACCTTGTGATTCGCGCTGACACTGGGGATAGCCGACTGGTTACAGGGCTGCCATCCATTCGTAAAGGCGGCCTGAGGCCCTTGTGACGTGGCGACTTTTTAGCCAATCAGATGAGCTGACTCTTAGAGGAACAGGGAAAGGTAAAACAGCGAGAGGCAGAAAAAATAGTCACCTCCCTCACTAAACAGTTTGCAGGAAACAGATAAACTTTACCTTTCGCTGCCTGTAAAAATACCCTTGAAGCAGGCCTCCCATTCGTTTGCGACAACATCCGGTAGTGGCTTGTTGAATGGCACGCTCTGTAAATAATGCAAAATTATTAGTTGAATATACAGACATAATCACATGCATATAACCATACATACAGGCCAGTTCTTAGCCCCCGCGGGGCCCGAGGCAAAGGGCATGTGCGGGGCCCTCACGCCACGATCACACGGTTTTAGTTGGGATCTAAAGTCACATATCAATCAAAAGCGCGGGGCCCCTTGAAGCGCGGGGCCCTAGGCAGATGCCTCGTCCGCCTGCCCCTAAGCACGGCCCTGCATACATACATAGCTGAGTCGTTTATTCAGAAAATGATCTTCTGGGTATTTAATGTCTTGTGTCGTACATTATCACGCTAGTTACATGTCGCTAAAATCATGGATATTCAACCACTGGCTATGATTTTAAAACACTTAAATTTGAAAGATTGAAACTAATGTCATTAGCATCAACTGCACTCTTAATAACAAGGAAATTAAATAGATTCTTATCATCATATTGGTCTTCACTAAAAACCTGTACAATTTAAGGGAAATGTTTATTTGCTTAAAATCATTCTTCCCGTTAAAATAACAACTGACAACTTTCATTAAACAGAAATAATTAGGCGATTTCAGTGATGTGTGATTTTACGCAAGTGATGACTATCCTGAATTTTCCAATACTTTTAGAAATGATGAGAGAATGTCTCTGCTCACTTAAAGACAAAACTGAAGCGTTGATCCACACCTTCAAATGCTTATTTCCGAGATTCCTGCACTGCTTAGTATAGTTGTTCACTAAATAAATGTGCCCTTAAGTTTCAGTATTCTTCCAGAAGCAGCCCTTGGTACCAACAACAATCAGATAATCAACGAGTCAGTCAGTATTGTTTGGACGTGAATCAAGATTATCTTTTCTGCACTGGTTGATGGCGGCATTGACAGTCTTGATGATACATGTTGCAGAGCAATAACATTTCTTTTGTTACGAAATTCTAAGGTTATGAAAAGGGAGTCCCCAAGACTTTTGTGCGATTTTGTATGAGGAAGCTGACCATCAGCTGGAGAATGCACACTGTTACCTATATGACAGAGGGTGTGTAGGGGGGAAGTATCCTGTACCCATACGACAGGTGGGTTAGCTGTGGGAGCAGGGCCGTGCTTAGGGGCAGGCGGACGAGGCATCTGCCTAGGGCACCGCGCTTCAAGGGGCCCCGCGAATTGATTGATATGGTAACTAGGCATATGGAAGTGTAGTCAGCCGTATCACATTCTCGCTGGACGCGCTTGGAGACAGAAGGCTGCTGGACACCGAGGATTTATCGCGCATGAACGTTCGTGCATTGAGCTATTGCTGGATTTATGTGAGGGCCCCGCACATGCCCTTTGCCTCGGGCCCCGCGGGGGCTAAGAACGGGCCTGTGTGGGAGGCAAGCTGCACCACACGGAATCGAAGCATCTAGAGCAGACCTGGGCAAACGCCGGCCCGCGGGCAGGATCCGGCCCGCCTCCTGTCTCTGACCGGCCCGCCTGCTGGTCCGCCCGCCAGTAAATATACTATATATACACTATTGGGTAAAACTGAGTTAACTATATTAGTCCGGCCCTCTAGAACCATCCCAGTTTCTCATCCGGCCCCTTGGGAAAATTAATTGCCCACCCCTGATCTAGAGTGTGCGCATATGACTACTGACACAGGTTTTATGACCACACACACATCTGATTACCCTAGAAAGGTTTCGCTGATTGCTAAATGCAAAACAAGAGGGCAAGAAAAGAGTATGTAAACATAAAAAGTAGTTTTATCTTCACCGGTGAGTAGTAGGTGGCGTTTTTACACGTCCCTTTCAGCTCGCTGTACTTGCCGTTGACTTGACACGTGACCGTCTTGTTGGCGTGACGTGGAGCCCATACCAGAGACGGGTTGCACGTGAAGTTTGTCCTTTGACCCTGGAGTAGTGTCACATCACTGTAGACACCGTCATCTCGAGGGGGCGCTTGGCATTCTATCATATGGTAATTACAGAAAGCAATAACACTTATCAATGCTCTTTTAAACGTTTGTTTCGACCATCAGTTAACAATTATTATAATCACGTTTAAATAGCACAGCCAGTAAGTGTTCGCTAGGGTAGTTGCTAGGCTAGTATACTGACGACTCTAGCACCATATCGTGTCCATGTTTGATTACGTCAAAACCATGGCATTCTCGTGTGCGTCATTGCATGACGCAAAGCAATACGCAGAGGGTTGCGTCATCCAGTCGCGTGACTTTCACGCCCTGGGATCGTATCGCAGTTCTAAAGGCCTGACCATTAAACAAATAATAAACAACACCGGGTACCATGTATCGTTACAATCATAGATCATTGAAGAGACAGGAGTCCAAACGTCATGCCACTATCATTGCTTCATAAACCTTCGTAAGTGCAATGGATCAGTGATTTATTATCCACAGTTCAAATCTCTCATGACGAGTATGTCAGCCGACTGTAAACAGCAAAATTATTACAAATGTCCGGCAGTCGTTTGCTTGTCTGCGTAAACTGAACATTGTCCTGGAGACATAAACGAAATTTCTCATCACATTACACGTTGAACCACAGAAGAACGGTACAATGAGCTGTCGATACTCATTTACCTCGCGCAGTCATATGAGCCTAATCGGAAAAATAGACAGAAAAAAGTTCCAAAAGCCCCAACAAATCATTACTTCTTGATATAAAATTTCCCTTCATTGTCGTTTTGTGGATACAAATTATTTAAGCCAGGTTCGAAAACCTGATCAGGTAAAAATAAGAGCTTTCTCTTTGATGTTATCGGCTCTAGAGAACACACTTTTGACGGACATTTCAGACTGAAATATTACAATGAAAGATGTCATTATTTGTAAGAGACAAGACATTCATGTTCACAAACTTTTTAATATGTAATGCATTTCAATATGCAGGTACAGAATGATACTTTGTTAAAACATTAGATAAAATTTTTAAGTTTCCTTCTTTTCTTCTATGTGTGAAGTCCCCAAAAACTAAACTGACGAGGAAACTCTTTTTTTATGATTAGCAGACATCTAGTCTTTCTAGTTACATCTTTTGTTTGGGTAGAAATTTTAATATTCTGTATATAAGAAACTTCCCTCCAATTTCTAAAAAGAAATATGCATAAAAATGAGTAGGAGAGAACGTTTCAGTCCTAAGTGGATTTAATTAAATTAATGACATTGCTGTGCATAATATTTAGAAAATAAAATGTTCCCTGGTTTTTGAGCAATTTTCTATTCTTTTTACCTGGGTTTTAGGTTGGTCAAAAACGGTTTTAAAGATGACAATACGATATTTATCTCCGAAACTTATGTCCACGTAGATGCCTCGCTCTTTCTTTCTGATGCTTTTTTGACCCGCGTTGCTGTTGCTATCTGTTAGTATTTCTTTTAGTGTTTAAAATTTATTTCTGGAAGGTTTTTGACATTATTTAAATAAAATCTGAATATAAGACTGACTTCATGTTACCATTTTGCAGAACTTGATTGGCGGGTTGAAACTCTTATCACGTGCGATCAACATAAAAAGGCTGCAAAGATGTTGCATCTGATGTGAAATATTGTGCAATTATTCTTTTCCTTTCTTGTGCGCTATTAGTGTGTGCTTCAATTGTTATTTCGGAGCTGTTCTTGTCTTTCCCGAGGTTGTAAGATAATTCCATCAACCATTTCCTAGTTACCTGCAGGAAGAGGCAGACACTCGTAGAAGGGCGACGCAAAGGTAGGCACACACACCTGGGTATCATTACAGGTGCGGTTGCGACAACCGTTGTCTTGAAGCTGTTCATAAAAATATTCTGTAAATTTTATATTCTTCTCAAAAGTTAAGTACTGTTAGCTCGTTAAGGCTACAAGTAGCTGACTAGTAATAATGCTTACGCGAACATACACGATGCCCTACAACATTGCTTTTGTTAACTGTGAAGTTTCCAGGCATCTATTTGATAACAAAAAGGATATAAATTAGGAAAATTGTGAAGAGTATCTTGTGCTGGCTTTAGATGTCCGTTTAAGTTTTGCATCCTTTTGCGCGTTTACCGAGCTGTCAAAGAGCTAAACACTATAAGTTACTGCAAGAAAGAACTAATAAGAAAATAAAAAAGGCTGGTACATACTGCTTCGTCCCAGAAAGCTTCCCTTTCGACCCAGTCTGTAGAAACACCGCTTGTTGTGTTTGTAGCGATGTTGTCAGCGTGTAGAACACAGTTACCACCAGTGGCCAGGGTCCTGTTGTAGATGTAAGTGTAGGTCTTACACAGTTTCCGGTACCAACAAAGTCGTTCACACTGATATCTGTTCATGAAGGAATACTTCCCCATCACGTCCTCTCTCTGACTTGGATGCAGCGATGACATTTCAGCGACACGACAAACGAGAGTCGCAATATAAATTGTCAGAAAGGTCTTCATTTCAAAACGGTGATGCTGCTCGACTGCTTGTAAAATTTTCAGTTAGCTCATCTGGATGCTGTTCTGTGATGAACGAGTTTGTCGATGTTACCTTTTTTGAAACTAATTTTAAAATTAGCACTGAGCGTTGTTTTACATAAAAATCAAGAGAACACCTGGTTGGACTGAGCATCAGCCAATGAAGTTTCGTTTGTGGCAAAGCAAGCGGGTCTTGGTGTCCAGGTGCGTGCGACGCAATCTAACCTCGCGCCGGGGACACAGCAGCTCGTAGGTACAAAAAGTATGGGGTGTGGACATGGAAGACGCAATTACAAGTCACGTGTTTATGCAATTTTAGTCATAAATAGTATGCACAGTAATGGGCAAAGCAACAATTTAGACTTACCTGCTAGATTCCATCGTTCTTACTAGATATACAGAAATCCAGCAGCTAAAGCTATATCATATTAGCTATCTTTGTTTGCAGGTGCCTTTTGCAGAGAAATAAAGGCTTGGTGTAGTCTAGAGCTGAACCAGGAACACCTAGTCCTCAATGTATCACTGACAGGCGCTAACAGTTTGCCACCAGATCACTCATTACATTGTCGTCAATATCTAAGTAGTCACAGAAAAGAAGATTACAATGAAAAAGAAGAACTCAATGTCACGAGTCCAAACTGGCTTCTCTCTCTTATCTAATATATAGAATTTTGCATTGAGGCAGCATTGTATTAAGTGATAGTTTAACTGTAGAAAAGTGTTTGCAGGGACAGTGTTTTTAAAACTTATTGAAATTTTTTTTATTGGATTATCTGCTTCGTTATCCATTCTCTTTGCATTTGCGTAAGCATTTACACTTTAGAGTAAATATCCAGCATGGTCAAGGTCTGTGATTATGTCCTGTTTGCTTAGACTGCCACCTATCAGTCCATGCCAGACCCAAACTTATTAGACACTGTGTAAGAAGAGAAGGACTGACTTGCCATAGACGGATACAAAGGGTTCAAAAGAACATTCTCGATCCCTGAATAACCAGACATGATTAATCGTTTCAATGAGTGCTTGAACGAGAAAATCAAAGGTTGAATGTCATTAGATATTAAAGACAACCACCAGTTACCAAAAGGGTTGCTCAGGCCAATGACATTAACCATATTCTCATATTCCATTGGGTGAATTGTTATGTCTAAATACTGCTTGGTTATATATGATATTTTATTAATTCACTGGTATTTTTGACTGGAGACATTACTTGAGTTGGAAGAGTATGGAGATTGTTTAAAAAACCTTTGAGAGTCCAAATTTGTGTTTGACTTTTTGCGCCCAACCATGTTTGTCCCTCCGCCTGAAGGGGTGCAGGTTTTAAAGTTGTGAACAAAAAGTTGGAAAACTATTCTTACAGTGAGTTTGATGCTACTCTGTTTCAAGTCCCTTGTCTGAATACATTTCAACCTGCACACCCAAATAAGAAATAGCGTTATCGTTGTTAAAAGAAATCGTGAGTGTAATTGAAGTGCATTAGTCGCTGATAAATTTATTTTTGTCTATTCACTATTCCCTGTAATCAGTTAGAAACACTATCTAATTTATACTTAGATGGATTTCGTCCTTAGAGAAAACGGCAATATCCATGGTGGATCTGTGATTTCTCCACTGTTTGCAGCTGATCTTGCTCTTGCTCAAAATGGTACTAGCTCTTTGGCCAGATTGGGTGACGTTCAAAGTTTTTTTTTCTTGAAAAATGAATTGTTTCATTATTTGAATCATTGAAGACATTAACAATTACATGTTCATTCTTTTTGTACTTTCGCTTTGACATTCTTGGTCCGAATTTTTATTGTTATAGTTTTGTCCATCATAGCAGGTTCACAGTAATCTTGAACCCATTTTTCTGAGGACTATAGCCGCAAAGCAGATGAATGCAACTCCGATTTTGTTTTACTTCCGTTCTCAGCTACTGTGAAGTGAAACACATTTTTATGAAAACTGAGAGACATCAATGAGTGCCACCGCCATCATACCTAGTGCTGCTTACTGACAGATGAAAAGCCTTAGAAAATCCTGTTTATGGCAGCGTCATGTGTACAAATCCCGGGTTACAGGCTGTCCTCGTGCTTTGTTAACAAAGTCCTTCATTTATGTAGTGTAGTTGGAAATATGAGAAATGTTTTAATTCACAGTATTACAGTTTTTTTCAGTTCCACATGAACGTGTGGAAGTGTTTGAAGCAGATCAACCGGCAAAGACAAAAAAGTTACAAAGTGTATTTTCCTTCCTTATATAAGCAAAGTGACATCACTCTCAATCACATATAACGTTTAAAGGGAATTTCATGCTATTCTCTTGAATGTAATTGAATTTGTGTACTTGTATTGCGGCCAAGATAGGTCGCACTCTCTGCGCTGACCAGTCAAGATGAAAGGAAGACAATGGAAGCTGAGGTACATTGAACAGTTCTTCGTCCAGGAAATGACAATAGCTCATCAAGTACAGTTAGAAAACAATAATTTTGTTCATATAGATCAGCGGTTCTCAACCTGTGGGGCGCGACCCCCTGGGGGGTCGCGACGTGCCTACAAGGGGGTCGCGAAGGTGGTCATTTTTTAAAAAAGTTTTTTATACTGGTATTAGTGAAATTAGTTTACATTGTGTAACCGAGTGGTGCGGGGGCTCAAACTCCAAATCTCTTCTCCCTATTCAAGTACACTGTCTCGGCAATGCAGTGACTTCTCACTTCCAAAACTCAAAACACAATCCCCCTCTCAACAATTAAGCCTCCAATCTCCCTCCTCTCACCTTTTGCCCTCTCTCTTCCCCAATCTCTCATCGCTGACTCCCCTCTCCCTCTCCAGTCACACCTCTCTTTTTTTTTAAACATCTAAAAGGCAAGCATTCAGGAAACGTCCATCATTCACACCCTTTCGCCCTCACACGTGCTCAGTCCTAGTACTCTAGGTCCCTGACAGAAGGCCATGACCAGACAAGGGAAGGACACCACCATATTACAAACAACTGACAAGATGAATGCTTTCGTCCGAAAAATTTCGTTGTGGACGAAAAGATACGCCAAGAAAATATTTTTGATATGTTTCCATGCTTGTGTAAGTGCAAGGCTGACAACTTGAATCTTGATCAGGTGAAGAATGTAATTATTGCCCATCTAAACGGACTGCAAGAAAGGTTTCAGCATTACTTCACTGAAATTGATGTGACTAAATACGATTGGATTCGTAATCCATTTCTGGCTGATCCTAGCACAAGCGGGTTGTCCACGCAAGAAGAAGAGCAGCTCATCGACCTTTCGAGTGACCAATCCCTGAAAATGGTCTTCCAAACAACACCAGTGCCAACATTCTGGATTAGCATCAACGGTGAATATCCTCTCCTTTCTGAGAAAGCAATGAAAGTTCTGCTGCCATTTTCAACTTCGTATATGTGTGAGCAAGGATTTTCAGCATTGGCAGCACTGAAGTCTCAATACAGAAATCGTGTGGACGCAGAGGCTGAGCTGCGAATAGCAGTGGGTACGAACATCACACACAGGTTCGCTTCTCTATGCAACAGCAAGCAGACTCAACCTTCCCATTAATCAAAGTGTCTAATAAAATAATATTTATTAGCAGAATTTGAATTAGAATTTGCTTTAGTAAAATTTCATTAACAGTTATACTTCTTGCAGATACGAACTTTGTTCTCCCGTTGTTGATTTCCTCGACGCGGCGTTCGAGGTTAGCTAAGGCTTCCCCCCCCCCCCCCGCTCTTCCACCGACCTAGCTGGCTAAGGGGGTCGCGGACGTACCGGTGTTCGTCAGGGGGGTCGTCACATGTAAAAGGTTGAGAACCGCTGATATAGATCCTTTTGTGGTGTTAACACCAACACTATTATAAATAAAGGTGTATGTTGGTGAGCAGTGTTAGCGATGGATCCAGTAACAACCATAGCCTTGACTGAAGGTACAGCGAGATAATTTACAATTCGAAGAGAAGGGTAGAGCTGTCATATCCTGTAACATAAAGCTGGGACATTAATTTTACATCCGCTGTACTGAGAGTAAATAATTCATGCATTGCAGATACTCATCGCACACCGAAAACAAGAGGAGGAACAAAGTAAACATAGTTTTTAAAACTCGAAAAGAACTCGAAGGTTTCAGTTCCAATCTACTTCAACAACCCAACCTCACTCAAGACAAAGTTTTGCTGCTAAGCACAAACAAAAGCAAACATCTCAATTTTGGTATCTGTCATCAATTAAAATAACAAACAAGCCAAAACACTCAGGATCAAACAAGCGCCTCACAGTTCCCGGACAGTATGTAAGGGATGTGAAGCTAGGTCACCAGCATCATGAAAGGTAGATTGTTTCAAGCGTGTGACATTGTTACACACAACTACAACAGACACATGGTTAAGGAAGTTGCCGGGTTGGCTTTAAAGTGTTAGTGAGCGGCCTGACTACGTCACACATGTAGCAATGTAACAATCGTCTGTAAGAAAAGAGCAAACGTTTTTCTGCTCCTCTACATCGCTGGGGTCGAGGGTCACTCACTGGATGCGACCTAAAGTTTGTTTCACACTTTCCTCTACCGTCCTCCCTGCCCAACCTCCACACACCAATGTCTAGATGGAAGGCAAACCTAGTGTCAGAAGGACCCGGCTGTCAGCTGTACCCTACGTGAGGAGAACGTGATTGTGCCGTCTTCGCGTCCTCAGCAAGTCCACTATTTTATTCAATCTCTCCCCCATCGTGCAGGTCTGGAAATGGCATACTGTTATGTTCAAACTTGAGTCTCCTAGTCAGTGTATTGCTTTGATTGTTTCCCTTTAAACATTCGTTAAAAAAAATTACGAAAAAGACAAGCAGGACGAAAGAGGAACTGACTGTTTTAAGCTATAAGAGGAGGTCTTAGAGTTACCAGGCACCAGAAAAGTCGTTGACACTGACACATATTCGTGAGAAATGTTTAAAAGATTTTGTCTGCTTCGCTTGTCTAACAATTGGCTGTCCTGGGCTCAGCTCTTGTCTCGGGCACCTTTTTCTTTCTCTACATGTGACATCTGCTTACAAGGCTGGCTGCCTACCCGTAATATTCCTTTAGTAGCTGGCTCGGCGTAAAACACCGATCTTTCCCCTTTCCCCTCCCTCTGTCGCTTGTCACCAAAGCCTGTGGTTGAAGTGTTGTGTCTACAGTCACAGCCCGGCATCCCTCACACGCTCCTCACAGCGCGGCACCGGAACGTCTGGTCAGCCCGTTGGTCGTCTTGGACACGCTCTGATGGCTCTCACACTTCAGTTGTTCGTCCTTTCTCTCTACAGAGTGTCTTGTGTTGTCTCACCGTGACAGAAGCTCATCTAGCTATCTGGCTATCTGACTAGGACTAAGCTGCTCACTGCGTTTATACATACATATTATATTCATATCTTTGGTCTCTATAACACCAGGGTGAGCGTCGCGAAAAAAAACGTGGAACTCAAGGGAAATTTTAGGAAAATAAATTAACTGCACATTGTTTTAGAGCTCGTGTATTTCTTAGGTTGACTAGAGTAGCAATTACTCAGAAAGCGCGGGAACTTTAATCATCATCATCGTCGTCGTCGTCGTCGTCATCATCATCGTCCTCTTCGGATGGACATTTTACTATAGGAAAATCTCTATCTATATATGTATACATGTACCAAGCAATAGCCTACTCACTACTTTCCTTTTGCTCCCTTTGAAAGTGCTTTTAAAACGATTGAAACTGTAATAAACACACACACACACACGTGTCGAATAAGTCTACAGGTTTCTTACTTATTATGTTGATCACAGACCATACCACACCTGTTTCATTTAGGTACAGCTGTTGCTAGGAGAACTGAGTACTCTCCGTGTGTGTCTGCTTATTGTTGGGTGTGGGATAAAAAAGGAGATAGAGACAGAGACATACAGACAGACGACAAGTTACATGTGAGTGAGTGGAAGAGAGATATGCGAACCGCAAACATTCAAAAAATATCTCCGCTTTCTAAATAAAACCCTTTGAAAAAGCTAATTGTTTATGCATATTTATATGATTTATAGAAATGTAATTTTAAATACAAGTCTAATGCCCATTATTGTGCGCGGCCCTGAGCGGGTATAATTATGCACATAAGAATGCCTGTTTGTTTCTGTGTGTGTATGTGCGCGCGCTATTGTGTATGGCACATATACACGCACGCATATTCATTTTCATCAAGCACAATACTCCAAGTACTAATACAGAAATAACACGAGAATAAATCTTTATTAGACTTCATTAATCTACTGAGAGTAATATTTGAAACATACACAGACATCATGAGCTTCTAACAGATGTTCGATGACATTTTTTGTACGATCATGTCTAATACAGACGACTGAGTGACTCTTGACCTTTGGATACGTGGAGCTTGAAAACATCTATTTTAAACGGCAAGACAAAGTAGTGATGCTATGGTAAAACAGTGACTAAGTATAATTCTAGAAACGTGCTTTAAAGGGAAATCGTATTACAAAAGAAACACACAAGAAGAAAGTATAATTAGTACACCTTGTATAAATCTCTAACAACTACCGATACAGAAAATGTGGAGACAGCTTTCACTGTGGTTTCCATGTACCAGCTTCCCATTGGTTGCTGTCTATGTAGCGCTAGTCACATCCTCTGCCGAGGTTGACGTAGGAAAGACTGACATCACGTACAATCTCCAAGTACGTGGCGTTTGTCAAGTTGATGTTGTTTGACACCAGGTCGAGTTGTTGGGTTGTGAGATTGTTGTAGATTATCTGCGAAACACCACACACATAAATAATGTTATCGATGAAATTGCTGAGCAGTGAACTACTTGTCTTCGTAACAGTCTCTTACTCTTTTCTGGCGATTTTGTTTTTCATTTAAGATTAGTTTTCATGTTACATGCAGGCTCTGGTAGCTTTAAGTCTTGTGTATGTGTTCTTTTATTTCGCCAAAGCGTAAAAGCAGATTGAAGGTCTTCATTAATTTTCTTTTGATAATTCAGAACTCGGTATTTTTAAAGTGATCATGAGGGATCAAACTACTTAATTTATGGAGTTCAGAAAAAAAACAAATTCAACCTACGTGTGCTACAAAAGATCTCAAAGACTTGTGCCTGAAAATATGACATTTTTATGGGGCTTAGGAAATTAATAATTTTGGATCCTGATGTATAATTATCACTGAACGGTTACGGATCGACGATCTTGCTCTCAGAAAAAGAGCCACGGATCCAGGCTTTTGACATAAAATATTTCAGAAGACTCCTCTTGACCTCCCACAGAAAGCAAAAGTTGAGGAAAACTCGAGACGTATCGACTGTTGACGAAGTGTTCAGTTTGTATTGATGGCGTCGCAAAACGTGTCGTGCGATGTTTTTAATCAACTAGTTCATACATTCATATATATATATATGTCGCGTGTCACGATTTCGGCCTTTCTGTCAGCGCCTGGGGACGCTCCTGTTCAGTAAGGCAGCTCACAGCAGACGACGGTTGACGGCTGTTTTGTGTACAGTTCGCGGGGAAAAGGTCAAGGCCTTCTGCCGCTGACCGTAGCCGTGCCTTACGTCACGCTCTTGCTACGTCACGTGACGTCGGCTTGAGTGCTGTGTGCTGCCGGTGGGAGCTTTGGGGGTGCACTGTTCGGGCCCCTCCCTTCCCTGTCCAAGGTTTTGGCGTGAAAAGCGTTCACGCGCCTTGGCATGGGCTGGGTGTCGTGGGCGCTGGCGATTGGTCACAGCCCCTGGGCGACAGGAAGTGACCCCCAGAGAGCAGCGTCCCTCGTGGCAGTTCTGACCTGGCCCCGTATGCATGTAGCCCGGAGAAGGGGTCTAATCCGTAATAACGCTCATCCGGGTGGATAGGAGCGAAAAATTCGTATGCACGAGAGCCCGGAGAAGCTCTCCGGTCTGGCTTCTCGCGTATAAAGTTATCGGCGGCCCCGGGGCTGTGTAACTCGCTATCCGGGCGGAAAAATGGCGGCCGTCACTGTGTTTACTAGCAACAACGTCGATTGTCGAGACGAAATCGGGTGTTTGGTGACAGATCGCACCCGTTTGAAGTGTTGGATGAATTAAAAACTGTATTGCAAACTTCATTTTAGACGAGAGAACATTCTAGCGCTGACCGCTGAAGTGGCATGCGAGATCGCTGTCACCAGTCGGCAAGGTACACTAACATCGTCACTACAAGTGCTCATGACTGACGATATTTTGCCATATCAAACTTTCAAGAAGTGTGTGGAGAATTCACTGATGTAGACAAATCGACTGTTATTAGTACTGTGACGAGAATCACCGATAGTTTGCATCGGCGAGCCCCTAACGGAATTTCATTACCGGATCAAGGTTGTGCTGAAAAGACAAAGATATGCAGACACATCGGGCTTGTGAATTTTCAAAAGTAGTTGGATTTATCGACAGCAACTTGATTTCGGACTCCAATGGAAAATAAAGTAAACTTATCCATAATATTAATACTTGAATTTGTAAGGCGCTTGTAAATGTTTGTTGAATGCACCACACATGAAGTATTGCAAAACAAACCTACAGTACAAAACATGTAAACAAGAAACATGTAGACAAAATGAAACCCTAGAAATGAAAGGCTCTACATACTTTGTAATTTCATTATCTATTCAACGCTACAAAAATTTGCTGACCAATGTAGAAATAATTTATCACTTTAATTTACTCACAATCTCAATGTCTTAAAGTTCCATTCTTTACTGACATCAACAAATAAACAGACCCTTATTAGATGAGCTAAGTTTGTTTACTTAGGACGGTAAACTAGAAGAAATAAGAGAATATGTATATGTGTGTGGAGGTGGGAGGTTTACATATATATACATAAGTAAATATGAGTATATGCGTGTGTGGATGTGGGTAGTATATCTATAAGCAAATATATGTATGTGGGGAGATTTACATCTATAAGCAGAGATGTGTGTGTTGGGGGGTATTAAATATATATGGATATGAGTGTGTTGGGTGGTGGTGGGAGTACATGTGTATATAAGAAGATACAAGTGTGCATGAGGGAGGGAGGATTTTATATATACATGCAAATATGAGTGAGTAAGGGTGTGTGTGTCAGGGGGTATTTTATATATGCAGATATATGTCGGGGGGGGATTACATATATATATAAAAGCGGATATAAGACTGTGTGTACCGGAGGTGGGGGAGGTTATAAATAAGCAAATATGAGGCTGTTTGTGTGTGTGTGTGTAGTTGGATTATATACATATGAGTGAGTAGGTGTGTGTTGGTGGTATATACATATAAGCAGATATGAGGCTGTGTGTGGTGGTGGTGGTGGGTTAAATTTGTATTCATAAGCAGATACAAGTGTGCATGAGTGGAGAGGAATTATATTTATATATGCAAATATGAGTGAGTAGGGGGAGTGTGTCGGGGGATATTTTATGTATATGCAGATGGGGGATATATATATATAAGCAGACGTGTGCATGTGTATGTTTGTGTATATATACATAAGCAGATATGAGACTGTGTGTAGGAGGATTATTTTTAAATATATATATATGCACATATGAGTAAGTAGGTGTGTGTATATGTCAGGAGCAGATATGAGTATGTGTGTAAGGTAGGTTACATGTATATATATAAAGGCAGAGATGAGTGTATGTGCATGGGGGGTTACATATTTGTATATAAGCAGATATATGGCTGTGTGTGGATGGGTGGGGGTTACACATGTGTGCATAAGGAGATGTGTGTGCGTGTGTGAGGGGAGATTTTATATATATATACTGATATGAGTAGGTGTGTGTGTCGGGGGGGGGGGAGTTTATATATATGTGTGTGTGCATGTGGCTTGTGTAAGCATCAATAAGCATCTATGAGTAGGTGTGTAAGGGGGGATTTTATATATGTATGCAGATATAAGTAAGAATGTATGTGTATATATATATGTGTTAGGTAAGAATGAAATAGAGGGCCAGAAACATCCCCTCCAAAACGTTTTGTTTGTTTACATGTGTTTATATACTTTGATTTATTTGATTACACATGCAGTGATGCGATTTGCATTAAAGGGCTAGAAGAAGGAAAGAACAAGTGAGTGAGGCAAAAAATTAGCTTTTAATGTATTAACTGTTACAAACTGACCAGTGAATGTGTGTGTGTATGTGAGGGAGATTGCATATAAGATATTTAGTAATGCGTGTGAATGTATGTATATTTTGAATATCTCAATACCCTTGAAAGGGTGAAAAAAATTAAGATTCTTGAAGCATAAGCTTCACAAACTGATGACACTCTGAAAAACATGAACTAAGTGCATTGGTGAAGATCGATGTAAGGAATGAACCAAGTAGTGCTACATTACACGAAATATTTCTTCAAGAATTCTTAAAGTAGTTACAAAATGAAATCCCCACAAATACAAGCACTGGTTAAACATGACAAATGCTGTGCTTGTCTGCCCATGATAGGAACAGCTTGAACAAAATTGCCCATGTTAGTTATAAGATCATTGGTGTCAAGCAGAAGAATTTGGGTTTTTGTTGGTATTAGTAAATTGTCAGGAAATTGGCATTTGAACATGTCATTGCAGGAGAACTTGTATTAAATTCAGGCAAACCTAATGCTATTCCAAAAGTGCAGAAGCAATAAATATATATATACACAAAATCATTTCAACTGATGAATACTAAGTGAAAGGTGTGTGAGTGTAAAGGGTATGGTCCTAGAATAGATGTAGGAAACTAGGAATTTTTTGTATCAAGCCATTCATTCTTTTACGATGTACCACTTTGTTTTGTAACTGAGCACTTGGTTTGTAACTTAGCAGACTTAAAGTTAACCTCTGGTATTACTAATGCTTGTCACTGGTCAATGACATTATATTTTGTGTGTTGGAATCACCATGTTTAGCGAATGTATAAAGCAGTTTTCAACATAAACTACAATGTTGCCCTCTCTAAATGCCACTCTGTGTGTTTAGTATGTGTGTAGACACTTTGTAAATGCAATGAACTCCTCCATCGATGTGTGCATACTAAACAGTCACTTGCTTTCAACTGTTAAATTATACATCATCTGGGTTATCAGTGTAATAATGTAACGAATTAAACACAACCTTAGACTGAACACAGGCTATATATATTGTCAATATTTACATTTCAAGACTCAAGGCTCTTCATTTGTCTTTGCACTCTGGGCACTTCTAATGCCAACCCACATGCAGGTATTCACCTTTTGCATGTTGACTCCTCATGAATTTTTTTTTAGGCTGTGACTGTGACTGTGATTACCAAATAAAACACGGTGCTTGAGGGAGATCTCTACAAGCAATGTCGGAACGCTGAAGTTAGCCTTGCCCACATGTTTATTTCTTAAACATTTTAAACTTTTGCACATGTAATATAGTCACAAGATACAACTCCCTTTGGTAGTTGACATCGCATACCCGTTTGCTCTCTGACAAATCCTTTCGCCAGCCCCTTTGTTTATTTCCGTACTTTCTTTGTCTTCGCTAGTAACCACACAAACACCATGGTGAGAGATCGCTGCCTCACACTCTGAGTCACTTGACTCGACTACAATAAGGTCAAATACCTGACATTGAAACAGTGACTTGCTAATTAAGTAGGTGGGACCTCAGAGACGACAGTTCGATGTAAGGAAAGAACGAGGTGACGATAGGAAGTAGTTAGCCTCCTTCACCTCCACTGACAGCCAGCGGGTTTTCCCGCAGCCAGGCCCGGAGAGCTAGTTGAGGGCGATTAGCGCTTCGTGCATGCGGAACTCGGAGAGACCGTAATCGGGAGTAGGTCCCGAGTAGCTTTCCGGGACTAGCAGCTACTTGGAAATATCCTCAGTCGATTTTCATGCATACGGGGCCTGGGCTCTGTGGAGAGAGGAGCGTCTTGTGTCGGAAAGGACGGCGGGAGGCCGGGCCAATGGGGCCAGTGTGGGCCGGGCAGTGTAGGCTTCGCCGTTTTACCCAAGCCGTGTGAACTTCATATGGAAAGTGTCCGCGGATATCCACGGGAGAGTTTCTACCATTCCTGTTGTGGAGGGCAGCTGACCGACGGGTCGTAGCACAAGCCGTTTTGGGTGAGCAGAGTCTAGTTCCACTCTGTTCTAGTTTATAGAGCCCTTAGTTCTCGGTTGGAGTGCTAATGCGCTGATTTTATATGTTACAACTATGTTTATGGTTTTGAATGGAAGACATGTCGCTTTTCATTGTTAGGTTAGAATCTGTAATGGCCGGGTCGCGTCGCGTGTGGCACGCACCCGCTTTTCCATGTATCAATTTGTACAAGGGTGTTTTTAGAAACGGAGAAATGTTTGGAGTGCCGCATGAATGATTGGATGAATTGTTTTTTCTACAGGCTTCCATTTGTTTTCTTCTTCATGTGTTACTTCTTCTCCGTGTTCTACATAATCGTGATGTCGCTGGACGTTTTTCTGCTCCTCATCTGTGTCGTCGTCCTCTTTTGTGTGACTGTCCGCCGTGGTGTCGACCCTGCGCCATCATCGCCTCGTCAGCGCGTGTGCGCGACCCTGCTGTGCCAGTGTACGGCCTAGCCATCGGGGGGAGCACCTAGGGTGGAGGCCGACGAGCGGAGACTCCGTGACCAAGGTCTACCCGGACGAGGGAGTGAGGTCTGCTGGACAGCTGGTCCAGAGGGAGAGGGGGTGGCACCGCTGGTTCTGTGAACACCTTGAGCGGACACTTGACTGTGCTATGTCGCCGTATACTTTGTATTTTTTTTTTTCTCTTTTGCTGTGTGTGAATATTATTTGTAACTTTCTTTGCGGGGAGGCAGTCCCCAGTTTTGTTTGACGAGTACTCGTAGGTGTATTTTTTATCTGGTTTTTATGGGTGTGTGTGTACGTGTATTCGTGTTTATATTTTTATTAAACTGCTTGTTTGTATCGTTTTTCCCGTCTTTGTCGTGGTTTGTGCCGTGCACGGGTTCGAGAGATAAGTCGCTGACTGCCTCCGGCCGAGTGTCTGTGCGTGTCTGGCCGGCTGTGTGAGCGGCTGTGCGCGTGCTTCCGGCGAGGCTGGGGGTGGAACGCGACAATATATACACACACACACACAATATAACAGTTGCATTCAAAATCATTAGTTCTATGTTTACCAACGAATCAACTATCAAAATGTTATAGTAAAGTTGACAGGAAAATATTCTGACAACTTTTTAGAAGAAAACTATTAGAAGGTAGTTTTATTTACTCTCGCCACAAAGGTGGATTTCTGACATTTCCTGCATAGGCTATGATTTTATTACATAGTTTCCATTTTTTAGTTTTAGGTTAGTTTTGTTATGTTATGTGGAGATAGGAAACAGTTAAAATACTACACGACACGATGTTTTAAGTGAAGAGGACATGTCAATCACTCTTCCATCTACTCTCGCTTCTTTCTTCTCTTTGACTCTATCTTTCGCTCTCTCTCTATCTCTCTCTAACCGCTTTATCTTTTGCATTATTTACAAAGTTGTCCACATTTTTTCTGCATAGTTGTTTTTCATTTGTAGCCAGTGGTAATGTCATTAAACTTATACACAACTATATCATTTAAAACATGCTTCACAGTAACGTACACCAACCAAACAACCGACACAGTCAATCTGAACACTCACTTAGCCACCCACCCACTTACTCATAGAGAGATGGTGAACACTTACCTGCATTGTGTTGTTGAACAAGATTCTCAGAGTAATTTCAAAGTAGTCGTTGGGATGTAGAGGAAGATTTCCTATTAAACCACTGTACCACCAGTGACAGCTATTCAGAGCGGTGACGTAAAATAATTGTTGTGTTACCACAAAGTTGTAACGAAAGTCAAGAAGAAGGTAAATGTTTCCACCAACAGCAGGACTGGAATCACACGAAGCATCCTGCCCGTCGTGAAAGTTGAAGCTCATTCTGTAAAGACAGACGCAATGTAATTAGGAGAGAGTAAGATTTGGTGGGAAACTAAACGAACTTCTTGGTTGTAGCAGCTCGACATGCTTCTCATGAGGAGAACTTAAACGAAAATAAAAGATGCAATAACCTTTGCGACCAGGTGCGTTCCGATAATAGTTTTACCTCAGTACAGTAATTCCTTTTAATAGGTTCTTCATTTCGGTAAATTTATCATGGCCATCACTGACTGCATTCCCAGTAGTTTTGAATGTCACTCCAAAGATAAAGCTTTAATTTGTTAGAAGGAAAATGGATTTTGATATTATTTAGAGGTTTATTAAAGTTTTCTTATGAAACATATCTGTGGGAGTATTTGATACTTTTCCCGAGAAGTGTGGTGAATATTTTTTTTATGGATCTTGACTTTATTTATTCAGTGTAGGACATGGTCCATAACTGAAGAGAGTGAACATAGAACAAAAACAAATTTAGATAGATGTGTTAACTAGCACAGTTGGCATCTTAGTTCCAATTAAACATAATAAGTGCAATATAAAATATAATAAATTGCAATCTAGCTGATATCCTGATGTATTTAAGCTCTTTTAAATATATTCCTTTGGTGAAACATAAATAAATAATACCTCTAGCTGCATCTAGTGTAAAAAAAAACATTAGTACGCATACACGTATACAGTGGAACCTCGGTTAACGAACTTAATCCGTTCTCGAAAGTTGTTCGTTATCCGAAATGTTCGTTATCCGAAACAATGTTTTCCATAAGAAATAAAGGAAATAGATTTAATTGGTTCCCAGCCCCTGTTGACTCGCTAATATTTGAAAGTTACAGGCTATATATATATAGGTGTTTGTTTTAATGAGAACAGTTATAATGCAATATAAACGGAGTTAAATAAACATAAAAACATTAACGAAAGCATTGAAACATCGGAAAACTTGTTTTGACGGCGTGGTTTGAGGGTGTGGGGAGGAAGGGGTGGGATTACTGATTCCCCCTCCATGAGCACACGTGACATTGTAAAATCGGGGGTGACTTCCCTTTTCTGTAGCTTTGAGGTTAAAGGTAAAAACTTGTCCAGTGTTTGTTCCTTCTGCCTTTTTTGTAAAACTCTTCGGTAATACGACATCACACATCCGACAGACGCATGCCACCTTCATACTTTGAAATCATTTCCTTTTACAATTCATTTGTTGGCCGCTTCCTTGTCATTACCTCACTACTATTAATTGCTCTTAATCTTCTTTGGAGCCATGATTGAGGATTGTCTTATTAAAATAAAGCATAACAATCACTAAATAAGAAGGATGCGCACAGGTAAGGAACGACTGATCGTAACTGTGTCTCGAGCGTGAATGATGACATGCTGGTCGGTCACGTGTGGTTCACGTGGCTGTTCGTTATCCGAAATTTTGTTCGCTATCCGAGACAAACTTTTAACGAAATTTTTGTTCGTTAACCGAAATATTCGCTATCCGAGGCGTTCGCTAACCGAGGTTCCACTGTATATGGTTTGATACATATATATATATATATATTAAACATATAGTAATGTTCTTACTACATTCTGAGTAAGATGTCTGGCAATGAGTTATGACTAGTTAAACATTAATCATGCTAGAAAATATAATTTGACAATTAGCTGATGGAGTTTCTCAAATGAATTGCACTGTATATATATATAGCTTGCTTGACAACCTGTAATACTGTGGTGGTGATCTGACATGAATATTGAAAAATGGGAAAAGGATGGATAGTGCCAAACTTTGGCAGGGATAAATTATTCCCGTAATCTAGTATTTTGTGGACAGCACAATAAAAGTGTAATTCAGTTTCTTCAACATTTTTACAGAAGGGACGATTGTGACTAAAGCTTGAGTCTGTTATATACCATAATTTATGGCACTTACGGTAAGAAACACTTATTCTGAATCTGCCTAGGGCATTTCTCATCCATATATTATTTAAATTCTGCAAATAGGAAAACTAGCAATCGCTGCTTTCAAAACACCGATAAGGGTAGAAGGGGTCACTACTAGTTCTCCTCTCTCTCCATTCCTGATCGTAGCAATCTACCAATCTTTGTTTAAATTCTTTCAAAAAACATCAGCATTTCCTACACTCTGCAGCTCCCATAAAAACTCAAAACCATATTTGTACAGAACCATCATGATGCATGATCATCTGGTCCTCGGTCTTTGTCCATAAGCAACTTAACTTTTTCTTTATCGACTTCAATCCGATGTTTGAGTGACATTCTCGATCAGAGTTTTACTTTTCATCATCATATTATTCATGTATGCAGAATTTCTCACATCGTCGGATTTGTACAATTCGTCGTTATGTGACCTGTGATGTAACTAAAACTCTAATCTTTGACTTTTTTCTCTCGAGAATAGGCGATTGTAACTCTCTTTTGGCTGGTTTTCTAAAAGAATCTTATAAACCATGTTATGCAAGTGTATGTTTATGCTACTAGGGGTACTGACGGAGTAGGTTACTCGTTCTCATATTTACAAGAAAAAGTAAAAATAGTTTGTATTTATTAATATGGTTTCTCTTTGATCATTGTCATTTACAAGAAAGAAGAATGTAATAAAGTGAGGTCAAATAGTCCTGTGAATTTTCTACTCACCCATCGTTTATCTATTTCCTGCATATTGTAAACATAATAATAAATGCTACCGTGACCTTTTATGACAGAATAAATCTCTGTAATCTGTATTTAGTGGATACTAACCTTTCACTGCCAATAAAAATGCCCTTGAAGCAGGCCTCCCATCCTCCCATGACATCTGGCAGCGGTTTGTTGAATGGAACACTCTTTATAACAAACAACAAAACGTCACACACACACACGCGCGCGCACACACACACACACACACACACACACACACACACACACACACGCACGCACGCACGCGCGCACACATACACACACACAGATTAATGCAGTCGTATTCAGTAGAACAGTGAATGCAGTATTAAGTTCTCATCAATACTCAGTAATGTCAGCAAAAATATGGTAGAAATCCCATGCTTATGTGTAAGGTGACCAGACGTTTCTGGGGCGAAAGCGGGACACTTGCCGATGATGGTGTCGTCACCGTCAAAGAATGCCGAAAAAAGTGATTTTTAAAGACAATCGAGACATTTGATGGACTTGCCAGAAAGCCAGAAAGCGGGACATTGGGCGTCCCGCCCGATCAGCAGGCGGGACACGAGGTCAAAAGCGGGACTGTCCCGCCTAAAGCGGGACGTCTGGTCACCTTATTATGTGTGAAGTCTGATAATCCTTATTTATAAATAAGACCTTTAGTTGTTTTCAGAAAATGTGATTGAGGTTATAAAATACGTATCGCTATTTACACGAGAATCAAACAAGTTACACCTGCTAACCTCCAAGCTTTGTTTGTTTATTTTGCTTCCAGATCAACAACACACTAGTCACTAGTGTTTCGTCTAGCTACGACTATTCTTTTATTGATGTAGTGAGGAGAAAGTAGACAAAGAAAGAAAAATTCTCACTGGTGAGTAGTAGGTGGTGTTTTTACACGTCCCTTTCAGCTCGCTGTACTTGCCGGTGACTTGACACGTGACCGTCTTGTCGGCGTGACGTGGAACCCACAGTAGAGACGAGTTGCACGTGAAGTTTGTCCTTTGACCCTGGAGTAGTGTCACATGGCTGTAGACACCGTCCGTTCGTGACGGAGCTTGGCATTCTAGAATAAAAGAGAATTTGTTCAAGAAAACCAATAGAAAACTTGACTCAGGAACAATGACGTAGCACAGAGGAGGGGTGTACATGGCGAAAGCGGGAAGGTCTGCCAGCTACTGAACACTGTGTCAAAGACAAGTGAACCACGGACGTGTACAGGTGGACTGCTGTCTGTCTGCCAAGACAAACACTTAGCCTCTTGAGAAGTGATCCGCTGTTAGTTTCGGCAAACCTAAACAAAGAATGTGACTAAATCGAGAGCTTTGTCGACTAATATGCCTCGTTTTAGCAGTTAACTGGAAAAAAATCATCTGCCAGGAGTCCCGTAATACACGTTCGTGAGTTAGAAAACAGTTTTAGCAATCTTAAACAGCAATTTGCACCTTGGTATGAACACTCGAGTGAGCTAAATCATGGGATTGAATGTCACAAAGAACTGTAAAGTCTTCATCTGAAGACAACTTTATAAAAACCAGAGATTCTATGTTCCTACCAGTCTCACAGGAACAACTGAACACAATCATATTTACCTGCAACAACCGGATGGCAGGTGTAGAAAGGTGACGTGTAGGTGGGAAAACACATCTCCGTGTCTTCGCAAGGGCGACTACGACAAGTAGTACTTTGGGTCTGTTGGTAAGAAATAATCTGCCATTTGATTACAACTTTTTTCGTCAGCTTTCAATGTACTCATACTGACATTTAAATTATAGAAAATTACGTAAGACTTGGTTTGAAAGAATATATCATAAGAATTATGTAGAAATCTGAGACCTATATTTAAATAAAAGTAAAATTCTAGAACTAGTACATACTGTTGGGTTGGATGTCGCTTCTCGTTCAATCCAACCTGTGGGCACCATGTTGGTTGTATTTCTGGTGATATTCGCAGCATGTAGAACACAATTACCATCAAGGGCTTGCACGCTGTCGTACATGTAAGAGTAGGTCTTGCACAGCTTCCGGTACCAGCAAAGTAGCTCACACTGATACCTGCTCATTACAAAATACTTTCCCATGGCATCTTCTCTTTGACTGGGCGACTGTGCTGACGTACACCTCAAAGCAACGTGAGAAACAAGAGCAACAATGAATATCCAAGACAACTTCATTTTAATGTAGCTGGTCTTAGCACAAGTTTTTCTTGAGAGAGAGAAAGAGAAATGAGTGATCGCAGAAATATCAAGGGAAACAAAACAAAGGTCGATTCGCTCTGCGGATGAAACTATCCAACCTTCTTCTTCTGTGCTGACTCTTAACTGTACACGTGATATTTTATAAAAATCACCGAGAGTGGCAGTTCAAATGATCGCCAGCCAATCGCATGCGACTTCGATCCGGCAATGTTTGTCAACCCGGCGAAGGATGAAAGATACAGCGCGCGTGCTGATGAAGGACAGAATGCTAACACAGGAATAAATCAGAGACTACTTCAACTCCATAAACTCTAAGGACACGAGTGTTCTATGATTTGTGTAGAAAAACAATGTTCTTCCACTGATGCATTGTTTCACGTTATCTGACCAGGACGTATATACCTCGCATCCTATACATTTTCTGATTTGATCATGACCTCACTGCCAACACTTGACATCGTCGCTTGTGAAATACAATTCAGCAGACGGACTGGAGAGAGATCAGTGTTTCTGTTTGTCCTTGGTGATTGATTCCATTTTCAAATAAATCGCTTCTTTGCTATTGTCGGTGTGAAACCTACTAGATACTGATGGAAGGGTATTTCGTCTAGCTTCAGTTGAAAAATGTTGGTAAACAATGCATGCTTACGGTCTAGTGTCCAGTTTAAGTGTTACTTTGTTAAATAAATCGTAAGTTATGATTTAACATATGAAAAAACACAGCAATTTGCTATTTATTTGTTTCAAGTAACCGTTTTATATCAATCCAGTCGTCGCATTTTTTTGTTACAGTTACAGCTAAAGGAGAAGTAATCGTATCGTACCTGTACGTCACGAGTTACCGATCTTTCAGCCTCACATTTGATTTGGATGAGGAGGTTTGCTTGTCTGCCCCTTATTGTTATGATTTTCATACTGTGGCCTTGTACATAGTGAATTCTCTTGGCGACTAATAGTCATAAGGTCTTTTTGTGGTGAAAATAGTGGACCCCAAATCTGATTTCTCTTGCAGAATGTCAGCGCAATATCTACTTGAACAACCAATCTGTTTTGTAAGACAACAGTTATGTTATTCTGAATACCAGGCGATATTATGAACTTCTACATTTCATTTGAATTTTGTTTTAAAAGCGGACAAACACATTAAAGTCTGTTTATCCACCTTTGAACGAAAAGATTTTGAGATGGTGATTCTGTCAAATAATAATACGTTTATTCTGCTGCGTTATAAATTTTCTCACCATTTGCATCAGCTTTTACACTTCAGAGTAAATATCCAGCATCGTCAAGGTCCGTGATTATGTCATGTTTGCTTAGACTGTCACCTGTCAGTCCATGTCAGACACAAACTTGATTAAAAAGAACATTCTTGTTCCTTGAATAACCAGACATGATTGATCGTTTTAAAAAAGTGCGGAAACAAGAAAATATGAGGCTGATTGTCATTAGATATTAAAGACAACTACCAGTTGCCAAGCACATCAACCACTTGCCACCCGCAGCCGTACGGTGCATTGTTGTAACCACAGTACAGTTTGAGCTTTTAGTTCTGTGTGGAAATGAACGAATACATAAGGGAGAAAACACGGGAATCTTTAGGAATTGTTCCTCTTTCGATTACTTCCCTTGAATGGTTGTACGAAATCAAACAATCAGGTATTTTTGTTTGAAAGTAGGCGAAGTTTTGTTTATCAAGCGCCATATTGAGATTTGTTGCCGGTTACTCCATTCGACGTGGATTTGTACTCAAACAATCGAAATTGAGAAGAACACAGTTTTATATTTAACAGTAATATTTAAACTCAAATGTATATTCTAAGAAAATATATGTTTGTTTTGTCCTTTTGTGTGTATATATATATCATAAGTAGTTTTTCTAAGCGTCCAATTTTTGACCTACTTTCCGATTTGTGAATTCTCCGTTCCACACTTTTATAGTCTATCAGCAGGGATGGGCAAGCTACTTTTAATTTGTAGCCGGCTAGGCTACAGCTACTTTTTTTCAAAATGTAGCCGGCTACACTACAGCTACAATTTTCCAAAAAGTAGCCAGCTACTTTGGGCTACTTTTAAAATGTAGCCAGCTTCTTTTGGCTACTTTTAAAAGCGTGATGTTAATAAAAGTTAGCTGTAGCCAGCTGGCTGTAGTAACATACACAAACATCAAACATACACACTAAACACTATACTTGCTTTACAAAGTTTTTATTATAATAATGAAACGGAGAACTGCGATATACCGACAATTTTATTTAGTGAATCCATAAATGCTTTCATTCATTCCTTGCACCCTTCCTCCCCCGGCCTTTTTCACTCAATAAGTACACGTATTTTACGATTATATTAAACATTTCTGGATCTTTTTCCTCATCCTGTTTTAGGAACAAAAGAAATTATATAAGTTTTCCGATAAACATTTGTTTTCTATAACTACTTGTTCCCTATTACTTAGAAATGAAAACTAAACAGATGCTTAAGTATCAGGTACCTGGTGGAATTTTCAATAAGTTAGGTTATGTGGTGATGAAAAATGTCAACCTCATATCAATACTGTGACAATGAACAACAGACCATTGAAATAAATGAGTTTGCATGGAATATAAGTAAAACACTGCTTAATCTAATTTAGGCAAGCAGATCATAAGGTATTTTTTTTCTAACACTGACACTGAAAACAAAGAAAGGAACACAAACTAATTGTTTCCAAAAGCTGATAGGGTGAAAAGTATAGTCCTGGCATACTAGAATAGACTTTAATTATATAGTAGGATGTCAAATGTAGCATATAAACACTGAAATATATTTTTCAAAAATGATCTGATACAAGATATATTTATTTTAAATCTTTAAGCTTGAATTTCTCTGTTTGTCGTTTTTGACATCCAGTCCTAAACTATAAAAACATATTTCTCAAGATTGGCTTGTGCTACAGCAGTAAAATTTTGCAATTTTGTTTAGAAATGCATAAGCTACAAAGTGATGCATTTGAGAATATGGTATAAACATTACTTTTGATTAAATTAACAAAGAGGTCCCACACCACTGTCAGCCCTGCTATTTATTCTCCCTCCCCTCGAACATTCTAGCACAGACATTCTATTTCGTCGCAATAAAGACATTTTTGAACATCGCTACATTGTTGATCATCATTTCCTCCCTCGCGCAAAGACATTCTATCTTTTACATTGCTGCCGTGCTGAACATTCTGGAATATAGATGCAAATCTACAACCCAAAGACATTATACTTTGTACACTACTAGAGTGCTACAGTCGTGAAAGTAGCCAACATGTAGCCAAGCTACAGCTACTTTCTAAAATGTAGCTACGGCTACAAGCTACTTTTTTAAAATTTGTAGCCGGCTAAGCTACAAGCTACAAAATTTGTAGCCGGCTACAGTAGCTGTAGCTAGGCTACAGCTACTCCCCATCCCTGTCTATCAGTTGATTTTACTAAGACAACAAAAGAAAACAAAACGTGTATTTGTTAAAATTTACACCACGTAAATGTATTTAAAATGCTCTTTAAAACGAAGTATCACAGATAGTTGTTTTTTTTTATTGTAGGTTAATAAATATAAATTTTTGAAAATATTGGTGAAAGTTTCCTTCGCGGGAACTCGCCTCTGTTTACACAACACGTCTCGGGTGACCGCAGCTGCGGAGGGTGTGTGCAGGGGGGGATGCTCAGTCCAATGACATGAACCATATTCTGTAGGGCGTGAATGGAAGGTGTCTAAATACTGCTTGTTTATATACTATATTCATTAATTCACTGGTCTTTTTGACTGAAGACATTACTTGAGTTGTAAGTAAGAGTATGGACAAATTTATATTTAAATTTTTGCGCTTCACTCGCACAAAGATGTTTGCCCCTCCGCCTGAAGTTTCCACACAGTTTGGTGCAGGTTTAAAATGTGTAAACAAAGAGTTGGAAAACTATTCTAATAGTGAGTTTCATGCTACTCTGTTTCAGTTACTGAATGACTCTTGACATTTGAATACGTGAACCGTGAAAATATTTATTTCAAAAGGCAAATGCAATAATCTAGATAAGGTAGTTATGCTAAAACAAATATAAAACCTCTATGAAGCTCAGCATGCAACAAGAATTTCGTAAAAGCAACATAAAATAAACAGAAAATCGACATAAAATTGTTCTTCCGCTCAAAGGGACGAATCCAGCTGAAGAAGGTGTTTGCACGCACAGAAAATACTTGAAGTTTCAAAAAGCACTTATAAAATGTTGCACTCTGATGATGTCTTAACCTGACATCTTGGAACAGAAAGTGAGATATCTGCTTAGAATTGTGAGAACAAATTAGATTGAAAACTTATTAGATATAACCATTTAGGTCAAAAAGGATACTTCATTTATTTACTTATAATATACAACTAAGGATCTTATCTATATAAAAATTAGTATAGCGAAGTTTATACAACATTTATTCCAATAAAAGACATGGAGAGAAAAAATGCTATGAGAAACAGTGACTAAACACAACTCCAAAAACGAGTTTGAATTGAAATCGTATTACAAAAGTAACACACAGAAAGAAAGTACAACAGGTTGTATCGATTTCTACCAACTACTGATACAAAACATTTAGAATCATTTCTTACCAGTAATGTACCCGCAAGTGTGTTTGTGCACCTGTGGTTCCTCTGTGTACGTGCATTTGTGTGATGCTACTGTTCCTATTTTTATTTTAATAGAAATAACTGAGAAAATATGCGATGATGTCAAAGGAAAGTAAATGTAAGTACGTTGACAAATCCCTTTTTCTCAACACAAACAGTGAAATCCCAGGTACATCCACGGCTTAATTGTTTATCAAGCTTTTATAAAAGTTCTGTATATATTTAATACAAATACTGCAATCAATAACGACAAATACTATCTATAAACGTTTGCTTCACAGAAAAAAAAAACATATTTAAAAGACCATCGAGGAGATATTTTCCTCTTGATCATTAGATCAGTGCCAAATCACAAAATTCATGGGCACGGCAACCACAACAGTTTTGGTAAAGAGGAGAATGTGTTAAAACGTCCACCGTGAACACTGGCCCCGGGGAACTGAACCTAAAGGCGACAGAATGAACTCGCACAACCCACGTCAACATAAACAAAAAGAGGGAACAATATTACAACAATCACATGTTAGTCAATCACAGTGTTGAGAGCACGGCTCACGAGCCTCAATTCGTGCTCTCAATAAGCATGTGTGACTTGAAGTACAGCAATGAAGATTTATTGAACCTATTTATGCAAATACATACAATCATCTAGACTATAGAGGGAGAGGAGGTTGTGGTGTTGATCTCATGAAAAACGAGCTGCGAACGTTGTGTGGGAGGAGGGTAAGTTAAACAATTACAAGGTGGGACCTATATGTAAACTATATATATATATATACTGTTTAATTGCATCTTTCCTTACAAATTTACATTATGTTGTTTGACATATTTATAGAATGTTATTGATTTTGCGGATGCGGCTGTTTTGAATGTAGTAAAGGGCTTGAATGTTTATGTCGTTTTGAATGCTAAAATCATTGGAGCGTTTGTCGATTTCGTACCGGCGATAAGTAACGACTGGTGATCCGTTACATATTGATAAACAAAGTTTGTTCTACAAAATATCATTGTCGCTAGAAGCTATGTTTATAAACTCAGATGTCGGGTTGTTTTTGTTTTGTCGTTTGCTTACAGATATTTTCTGATAGTATGCAAAACAGAAACAGTGAATCAGGAACTGTCGCTAAAATCTTGTACAGTCTTGACTCAGAGTCACTCGCAGCCTTTGCCAAGGTCCACGTAAGTAAGTTGGACACCTCGTATGATCTCCAGGTAGGTGGCGCCTGTCATGTTGATGTTGTTTGACCCCAGGTTGAGCTCCATGGTCGTGATATTTTTAAATATAATCTGCACGAAACAAAAGAGTAATAACATCAGAAGTTAAAAAGGCTTTTGTTGGCAAGGGTAGTTATAACACGTCATGTGAACGTTCATAATTCAAGAAGGTCTTGTGAAAGAAAAGCTCAGCACGCGCTGTCCTGCTGTTTAACCCAACGGCAGATTTCTGTCAATCGCCAAGCTACAAATGGATGAATGAGTGAATGAATAGAAAATTAAAGGAATATTTTAGCAGTCTTTATTTCGTCCTTTCTTACAAAGATATACCACATATCCACTCATGCACGATACAACAACATATTTTTATACATACACCCCTGACATGCACGCATACAGACTGTACTTGTATACTTACCTGTAATGTGCTGTTGGACAAGATGCTGAGAGTAATTTTAAAGTAGTCGTTGGGCTTTAGTGGAAGAGGTCCTAGTGCATATGGAGGAATATACCAATTACAGTTATCCACAGCACGGTACCACCACATTTCAGGATTTGCTACAGAATAGGAGTAACGGAAATCCAGTGTAAGGTAGATGTTCCCACCATTAGCACTATTGTAATCACACGAGGCGGTCGGAACATTGTGAAAGCTGAAGGTCATCCTGCAAAAGCACAATTAGAGTAAAGAGTATTGGATGTCTATGAATGAGTACTTTAATCTTAAGAATTCTTGTGTTAAATTATCTACAATTACTTTATTGCAACGAATCGGTTTTTTTATCGTCAAGAACAACACAGGTTTAGAGTCTCAAACTAAGATACAGTATTGTGTTTAACTTCTTCAGTCCGTGTATAGAAAGATCGTGAGATAGTTTTGTTTCCAACTGTCTAATCTGTTAACAAGGTGACTGGTTGGTAGTACAAAGCTACTACTTTTCATTTTTGTTTTTCATAAGTATTTTTTTCTTCTAAAAAACAGTTTCGAATATCGGCTTTTAGATATTATTCTGGTTCAGGAAACGCAGATTGTTTGTAAATCTCTTACGCAATTAATGTATTCTACTTTACTGTACATGAAGTACTTGTCATTTCTATTGTAGTGCCTTTTATTTTATAAAGAAGAACAGCACGAGGTGTTTTATTTAAATTCTTATCCATAAAAAGTTTTAGTTATGGTCACTGAATTTTACAAAAGCGCCTTTTGCCTTCGTCAGGGATGCATCAGCCCTGTCGTTACCGCATCATCTACCTTGTTGTTATAGCAAGGTGCAAGTCAAACCGTCAACCCAAAGGAGCGCACAAAGGGAGATAAGTTACTAGGCCCGCAGTAAATGGAGAGATAATGAACAGAAACTTGGTTCTAATTCACGGATGAGTATTGTTTGGAAGTGAAAACTCTTTGTCATGAAACACACTGCAGACACAGACCTCAGAGACGAGTGATGAGTTTATTGTGTAACAGTATATATAGATATGTTGTATGAAGATTAGTAGCAGTCTGCCTAACGTTACCTTCCATAGTAGCTGGTGGGGAGGAAAATACCTTTGATACAGGCCTCCCATCCTTCTCTGACGTCTTCAGGCAATGGAGCATTGAAGGGAACGCTCTGCATGTTAACGAAAATTTCACATTAGCTGCACACTTACACACACGTGCACGCGCGCAAACATTCATACTTCTTTAGAATCATCATTCCAGTTTGCACTCTACAATTGTACATCGGTACAATTGTTGACACATACTGAACAATATAGGTAATTCGCTTTAAAAGTAAATGAGGTAAGGCAGAAAACGCAGCAAAGAAAAAAATTTAAACGTAAACTATTCACTTTACCGGTGAGTGGTAGATGGCAATTTTACACGTTCCTTTCAGCTCGCTGTACTTTCCGTTTACTTGACACGTGACCGTCTTGTCGGCGTGACGAGGAACCCAGAGCAGAGACGAGTTGCACGTGAACTCTGTCCTTTGACCCTGGAGTAGCGTCACATCACTGTAGACACCGTCATCTCGTGAGGGCGCTTGGCATTCTGGAATTAAATAATTATACAAATCAGGAATATTTGGATTGGATGGAACCCCAAATCGGGTTTATTAAAAATGTTCTAGTCATAGTAAATGTAGGAACAACCGTCAAAAGAGATTGAAATGATAGAACTTTTAAAAGAGCTTCATATCTGAAAGCTTCCTACCTAAAATAGTCTCCCTTGCGGCCATTGTCAGAGTCTTTGATAACCTGCAATTTTGATAATTGATAATCTGATAATTACCTGCAGGAAACAGCAGGCAGGTGTAGAAGGGAGAGCCAAAGGTGGGCACACACACCTGAGTTTCATTACAAGGTCGGCCACGACACCCGTTGTCTTGGAGCTGTTTATGAGAAACATTCACTACATTTCATAATTAAAAAAAAACCTTTTTAAAGCAAATTGCACAATTTTAGAAAATGATGACATAAATAACATACACAATATCGCTAGAAGAGAATACAGGTAGTCCTCGGGTTACGACGGTCTCGAGTTACGTCGTTTCGTGGTTACGACACTCATTCCCACTGACAGCGACAGTGATGACAAAGCAACGTAGTGGGCTTATTATTGAGATGGAAAGATTATTGGCGCTTTGGTTGGAAGACCAAAGTCAACGCCGTATCCCTGTGAGTTTTGTGATTATTCAGGAGAAGGCTAGGCGACTGTTTGAGGCGTTGAAAAGAGAAAAGGGGGAAGGAAGTGAAAGTGAAGAATTTGTGGCGAGTAGGGGTTGGTTTATGAGGTTTAAGGATCGTGCCAATTTCCAGAACATTAAAGTGCAAAGTGAAGCTGCTAGTGATGATGAGAAAGCAGCAACTGAGTTTCCTAATGCATTAGCTACGATAATTGAGGAGGGTGGTTATTGTGCTCAACAAGTATTCAACGTGGATGAGACAGGCTTGTTTTGGAAACGTCTGCCTGACCTAACTGTTTATTACTGTTACAGCACTTACAGTACAGTATTTCATTATTAAACGTACTGTACGACAATATTTTACTGTACTTATGTTTATTGATAATTATGTAGGGTACTGTGTTAGGATAGGTGTTTGGATAGGCTAAATGTTTGCAGTATTGTACTGTTATTATGGTGCAACACTGTATGAACGTATGATCCGACTTATGTCGAAATTCGGGTTACGGATCCCCGTCGTAAGTCGAGGACTACCTGTATATGAGAATATATTTAAAGTTTAACTATTTGTCACGAATTGATAAATCCTACATTAAAAGAAATAATAAGGGGAAAAAATCAGAAATGCAGAAATATACTTGAAGTAGATAAAGGAAAGCTAAAAGAGCTAAAGGTGTTAAATATAATTTGAGGACATACTTCAGTGTTCCAGAAAGCTTCCCTTTCAATCCAAGCTGTAGACACCCCGCTTGTTGTGTTTGTAGAGATGTTGTCTCCGTGTAGAACACAGTTACCATCAGTGGCCAGGGTCCTGTTGTAGATGTAAGTGTAGGTCTTACACAGTTTCCGGTACCAACAAAGTCGTTCACACTGATACCTGTTCATGAACCAGTACTTTCCCATGACGTCCTCTCGTTCACTTGGCAACAAGAGTGACAAAGACATTTCAGCGACGAGATAAATTGTAAGAAACACCAAACACTTCTGAAACATCTTCTTTTGAACACAACTGATTAGTCCAATGTCAGAAGTTGAAGCGCAGTGTTACAAATATTAAAGATGTCAGAGAAGATACGTCAAAGAACTATTTCAAAAAGCGGCAAGCCTGTCTCCTTCGAAGCTGAAATAACTCTATATTGGACCACTTACACAGGTTACTCAATTATATTATCAACCAGCAGCCAATCGCAGTCCTCGGCGTTTTTCAAACTGTTAAACGCATCACGCATGCTTCCACCGAAAACAAAAGCAGCTTTCAAAAGATTGATTATGGGCAGCCGTTAAGAACAATGGTGTGACGATTGTAATCTAGACCTGTGAGGAGAAAATCATGAATACATTCTGGTGTATGCAAATGTGCTCGGTGATGTGCGCAAGGTAAATGTCGATGAGAGTGACGGGAAAAAATCCACAGGCTTTAGAGTTATGAAAGAAATTGGTTTGGAAAATACAGCGTGTTTTAGTGCATTAGTATTAAAGTGACTGCGAGCACAAAATGCAGTGGGAAAAAAGGAAAAACGAATACGGAGTAGGTTTTGCGACTTTGCGGAATATTTTGTCTAGGGTCTCATCATGGACGTGTATTTAATTTAAGGGGATATAAGTTCGTGGTCTCATGCACATGGCTTTGCATATATATATATTTTATAGACGAATATATATATATAACGTCTCGACATTAATCGACTTAGAATTAATTACAAGAATAAAGTAACGCCATGACCACAAATGGTAAGCTGTCCTTTGGTACACTTCCAGACTGGATTAGTCATCGCCTTTTAGTATGACTCGTTATATATGTTAGAACTAGTTATTTGTGTTATGGCCTGTCATGTGTGTTAGGGCTAGTTATGTATGTTATAACCAGTATGTACGAACTCTGGCATGACTCATGACGATCATTAAAGGTATGGTTTTTCTTCTACATGCACCGCGTCACGTACCATCCATTAGCTTCTCCCCGACATATTTTGTTGCTGTTTCAAACCTGTCTCCTAGTTACATCAATTCTCAATCTATAGCTTTGGCTCCAGTGAAATACTTTCATTTAATGACGAAAAACAAGCGCAATCTATCGTTACCATCCCTGTCCGTGTTTGATGACAATTGACAGTTTACTGCAAGCCACTTATATCCGAAAGCACCTTGTGTACCTGGCCACACAAAGTTTTGTTCTCGTACATCAATTAAAAGACATGTTTGTGTTTTGTCTGATCGCTAACGACGGCCCTGAACAGTTGCTTAGAACGTATCTAAGGGCATAAACATCGTAACAAAATAAAAGCAACTCAGGCAAATTAATTATTGATGTCTGCTGCAGATACCTTGAATTTCGCTTACCTAAGCTTCCTCGTGTTTCTTTTGAGTAAATTGATATGAGAGCAGTTCGATTCTCACCAAAAGGTCTCTCCAGCTCTTTGGTCTGAAACGTATATCGTGTAGCACTCAGCAAGCCGATATGAGTATTTTGCTTTTAAAATAGCTCCAACACTTGCAGAGTCGTTTGAAAAAAAGGCATCGTAACGGTTTCAATCGTTTTTAATATCCGTGAAAAAAGATGCGTGCTTGCAATCATTTGTAAATATTTCAATAGATATAGAACGCTGACAACAGACGTTTCTTATAAATTATTTTATTGTAAGACAACAGGCGCTTTTTATAAATCATTGTATTGAAAAAATTTCAGGAACAGGATTGAAATCAATTCGCCTAAGAAATTTTGTTTAAAATGAGGTACTGAAATTTTAATGAGGAAACGGCACAGATCGGTACTAAACTGTTCACGAGCTTATCAGCAAAAGGGACATTGAAAGAAGTAAGGTAATTGCTTTTAGTCCATACCATTAGAGTGGATGAGTGGAAATGACTAAATACCTTTTAACTGTAATCAAAATATGCAAGGAAAACGTGGTGACGACAGGTAACAATTTTATACAAAGTTGTTTGTTTTGTTTTGTTTTTTTGTTGTTGTTGGTGTCCAACGGAGAAAATTGTGTACGTGTAATCAACATCATTATTAAGCTGGTAGAAATAATTGTATATTGGGAAACTCCAACCCCGCAAAGTGACAAAATACACAGGAATTCTTGAATGAGTTAATAACAAAGAACTGTGAAAGCTGCCATTATGTAGTGTCACGTAGTAGCAAGAAACAAAAAACACTTTTTCGTCTTTACATAACCATTCCTTGTCTCACAATACAAATTATCTTTTAATAAACACAATAAAAGCATATATGTTAGACTAGATTCAATAGCTCGGGTGAATGGTAGCGGCTGACGTCACAGCCATGCGCGTGCAAACTGAACGTGACGTTTACGTGACTCGACTTTATTGTGTTTCTTCTTAACAAACTTCTGTGAACAGTCGTTTTTTTTTTACCAGGTGTCTATAGTACATTCCTGTCATTCTGAAAATTATCTTTTTAAGTCAGAAAATGAGTCGTTTGAAATTTTCTAATTTTTTTCTGTTGAAAGAAAATCTACTGTGTGTCTGCATCTTCGATTTATTTTGTAAAGTTGGGCATAACCTATGAACTCTGTTTTATTAGATTGAAATAAATGTTCCGAGATATGAAGAAATATGCCACGTACACATACACATCTAAGGGTGATAACCATGGTCTCGGAATTCCTTCCTTTCCTACAGAAAGTTTACATTTTTATTTCTTCCACTTCTATGTACAGCTCTTTTCTTAATATCTATACACAGCTCTATTGTAAATATCGTTATGGCTCACAAGACTTTCTGCTAGACGAATTCTGATGATTAATCAAGATACTATTTTTTAAAGTTTACATTACATGCATCAGCAAGTTTGTACCTCTAATGTGTTTGACCTCCACCAGAAATTGTTGGAAAGCTAGAGCTTCCTCGCATTATTCGGGAACTCAAAGAGTAGAGCTACACTCTAAAGGTGCTCTGTTAGGTCAAAAATATCACGACCATGCAGCTCAACCTTGGGTCAAAACAACATAAACATGACAGGCGCCACCTACCTGGAGATCATACGACATGTTCAACTTACTTACGTGGACCTTGGCAAAGGCTGCGAGTGACTCTGTAACATCTGAGTCAAGACTTCGCATAAAAGCAATATGTACAAGATTGTTAACGACAGTTCCTGATTCACTGTTTCTGTTTTGCGTACTATCAGAAAATATCTAACTGTAAGCAAACAACAAAACAAATACAGCTCGACATCTGAGATCATTTGAAACGTTTCGTAACAGTGCACAATCTCCAGGTGTTCTTTAAACAAATAGTTTGTAAGAAATTAATCAAGTTAATTCATGTAATAACACAAGCTGTTTGTTTAAAGTGGTTCAGCCTTTCACAAAAGAAAGCAGAAAATACCGCCATACGTACTTAAAATTGATAAGATTTCCTCCTGCTGTCTAAATAAGCTGGTCTCTTGCCGGTAATAATATTAAAACTTAAAAAGCAAATCTAAAAATCCTTCATTCACTGTCTCTATGTTTCTTACTATAATAAAATACCAGAAACCAATTAAACAACAGCTCGACAGCTGAGCTTATAAACACAGCTGATAACAACAATGATGTTTAGTTTTAAACAAATCAATGTCTTACTAACATTTGAAGTGCTTGTGCTAATGTATGAATTGCTTTCTTTAAATTTGTCTAAATATTTATTGTTTTGTTGTTTTAGTCGAAAGTCAAAAATGACTGAACAAATATTGCATAACATTGTCACGTCATGGCTGGCTTAACAACACTCAGACACATAAATACGTGTTCTTTCAACACACAACAAAACGTTTGCCTGATGCTGCCAACATCTTGTTTACTTCGTTGTCGAGTGACTCAGGACTTTACAGACTACAACACAAATACTGCTTTCCAAACAACTCGCCTCAACACAGTGTTCAGTTAAATCATTAAATCTTACTTTAAAGTAACACAACAATTTCTCTTTCAAAGTTTATATTTTAGTGATTAAAAAAGTTTATGATATACACTTTTAGATATTATTTTGCTTTATGAAAATTCAGACTTGTTGTAACTATTTGACATAATAAATTTGAAGTACTTTACATCAAAGTCTCTTCATTTCTGTGTTATTTTCCACCATAGAGAAGCTTCTAACTATTTCCTCTTCAATTCTACTGTAGCTTACCAATGTAATAAAAGGGTGTTGATGACCTCTGAATTTTTAATAAAGCAGGTAAGGGTCATTCTTTGCATTGACAGCTATTGGAATCACACATTCCCTGAATGTTGTTTACCATAAGACCTACTTGTTGTATACGTAAGGACAAAGTCCAAAATAACCGACACCCAAAAGAACGTTAGCAAGGGAGTTAAATCGTCGCAACGAAACGTGTACAATCTCTCTTT